>NC_028353.1:1887915-1921493 GCF_000741045.1 Vigna radiata var. radiata | reverse complement strand
TATATATATATATATATATATATATATATATATATATATATATATATATATATATATATATACTCAAAAGAAAATTCGCTTAATTTGACATCAATCATATCGCAAATGGGTGATTAAATTAATTAAAATTGAGTAAAATATTAACAAACTGCTTTCGTTATTTATTTTAGTTTACAATTTTAGTTCAAAATATTTATAAAAAAAAATGCCTTTTAAGTTTAAATTTATTTTAGGCAGAGCGGGGTTAATGCATAGACGTAGCTAGATCGTGATTATACTTTCAGAAATTCTTATTAGTTACTACAAAAAGAATTACAGGTTGTATTGAATACAAATACAAAAAAAAAAAAAATAATAATAATAATAAATCAGACAATTTACATGTATACACAATCCTGCATGGGAACTCGAAGAATTTATGAAAATTAGTGAGAATGTGTTTGTTTAATTAGGCATGCATGCACATTTGAAGGTTTGTCTATGGACGAATTGGATCTGGACTTGATGGCTTGAGAGGGCCCCGTGGAAGAGACTGCAAAAACATTATTCCATTGTTTTCCCTCAGCCATTGATCTTCTTCTGCTAACGCTCTACCTGCTGCTCCAACTTCAGAAAAACAAACCAAAATGGTGAAGATCATTACTACCATTATGAAGAAAACCATTCTGAAAGACAATGCCATCTTTCTGCTCAATGTTTATGTCAGTCAGATTGGAATTAAAGGCAAGCGTTAGGCTCATGCGCATTTATGTATATATATAGGCATTTGAAATTTTGAATTGAACAGTGGCTCTGGGCTTCATGAGACTTGGTATGAAGATTAACGACGTTGACGACGCTAAAACACCTCTTGCGATTAATTCATATATTCAACTTCTACCTTTTTTGGATTTCTATATATCTGACTCAGTTTTTGTTTTACGACGCCACTGTTATACGACTTTCCAAATTCATATATATTGACCAAGTCACATTCATATATTTCAAAGACCATTTTCTACTTATCCCTGGCTCAATTTGTTTTTTATTCATGTAAACATACTATACGAGAATTCATGTAAATTAATACTAAAAAAATAGAATGTAAGGAATTTTGATGATAAAAAAAACTGAATGCAAGCATTTTTAGTGAGGACTGGTAGTCTAATACACCAACCAAAACCTTTGTTGGATATGTTATGCTTCAAGAAAATATTTTAATTTTTTTTTAAAGATAGATAGGAGCAATTACTATTCTAATATACAACTTCAGCATTCAGAAAATAGAAATTGTATTTTAAAGCATATATGATTTTATTTTAGAAAAATGTTAAAATTATGTTTTAAAACACAACTTTAATTAACTTTTTTAAGTTGAAATTGTATTTTAACGTACGATTTTTTTAAATAAAAATTTTATTTTAAAATATGAACTATTAATTAAAATAATAATTTAAAGTATGACTTCTTCAATATAATGCTATTTTAAAGTATAATTCATTTATTAGAAGTCGTATTCAAAAAATGCATACACATATACGATTTTTATTTTATTTTTGAAATCTATTTACTTTTTTGCAAATGTTTTTTTTTTCTAATTCAGGTTTACATAAATTATTGTTGTGATTATGAACAGTAGCAAAAATTGCCAATCGGGTATAGAGAATCAGCAACCAAATACAAATTGTGACATCCCCATTATATACGTCATACATATAAAATAAGACGTCACCACATACAATACTAGAAAGCAGTTAGAGTAATTAAAGTATGAGGATTACAGTCATCCACAATTTTTGAGTAAGACTTTGAAACTTAAAGTGCTAGAGTATCTCAAAATGACATAAATTTAAAAGTGTTCCAAAAGGGCTCAACAGGCCTAGAAATCCTAAAGAGTCTAAGCAGCAGCATCTTCATTTCCTTCCAAGACGTTTTCTAGGGAGACCTCATTCTCCTCTACTCACATCCAAAATGGATGATCATCGCAACCGGAAAGCACACACAAACATGGCACAACACAAGCAATGCAAGGGTGAGCTAATTATATAAAAAAAAACATGTATCAGATTAAACATATAATCATACAAGAGTGAACTTAGATCAAAATAGTAAGAAATACAACATAAGCAATGTTCATTCTAGACTTGACTCGTCCGGACATTAAAATGATAGTCGGGCTATGGCGAGTCTTGTACCCGTGGTGACTTATGAAACTTGGGTTCCCCACCCTGCCACACTCACGAGGTTAGTCCGTTCCGCGCCTTGAGGCATACTGGGAGCCCCCAAGACTAAGGACCTCCTGCTACTTCTCACCACATGGTTCAACCTCTCTAAGTGAGTTTGATTGACCATTGAAGCGTCAGAATGACTCCCAAGGCTGAGCCCCTACTTTCATTTTAAAACACTAAGAATCTCACCAAGAGATTCAACACTTTGAATCACACTTACTAACTTGAATTATAATGTACTTTGAAACTTACCATGAACAACCTGGAAATCATACCTCTTTACTTTCGAACTCCTATACTTTGGATTAGAATCAACACACATGTTAAAGTTCTAAAATTCAAAGTAATTATTTAATCAAAAGAATAAGTTAACCAATCCTTCGTAGACTTCAACCCTGAAGTGTAACATTATTCATAAGAAAACCCAAGAAGGCAATACAATTACTCCTCTTCTGTTCCACTACCTATGTAACTTTTCACGTAAAACTCCCTTAAACAAAAGATATACCCTTCTCAATCTACCATCGATGAGACCTATAAGTAGTAATACAAATCTCTACACTTTTGAAAATATCAAACCAAGAAAATACTGGAACTTCTCCCCTGCACCTTCACTTTTAATTTTCTTAAAATCAAATGATCCCATCCTATTAAAATATTCAAAATTCCAATCCAAATAAAAAGTTTCTCTCCTGGACGTAACCTTCCCTATATAAAATAATAGATAAAAGAAACTAAAACATGTTTACATTAAATCCACGACCATTCCTTTATTTAATTATATTTTTTTTTTCTAACTTATAAACTCACGAACTCTGTAACCAAACTTCACTCAAAATAAAACTTTATTCTCTTTTCTATACTATATTATATTAATAGAAATTAAAATCACACAATCTCTGCTTCTAATTTTTATATATATATATATATATATATATATAATAATAATAATAATAATAATAATAAATATAACTTAATCCTGTTAAGTTTCGATACATATATATTATTATATAATATATGTAATATAATCACTTATATAGAAGTTATATATATTATATAATATACAAAAGAATGTAAAAGATATATTAATATTAAGTTTCTAAACAGTCATATAAAAGTTATATATATATTATTATACAATATGCAAAGGTAAGTAAAAGATATATATTTATATTCTATACAAAGATCACAAAACCAAATGAATATAGTATAATATATTATTTATATCAATCTTGATATTAAAAGGAAATCTAACAAATCCAAAAACTCATCGTCCTATTTTTTCCTCTGTTACCCAGTTTCTCTCACATCTTATATAATCAATTTAACAATATTACATTCAATTTCAGTTAACAACTCAATTCAAAGCAGATAAGATTCATCACCATGCCAATTCACAGATTTATACTGGCATCCAGTAAAATTAACAATTGCAGAGCAACTTCACAAACACATCAGTTCAACATTCAACATGTAATTATTTTATAAAATAAATTCCTAAAAAAAAATAATCAACTCCCCTTACCTCTAGGTTGTCCCGTACAGTCTACAGAAAACGCCCTAACAGTGACCCACACGGCGATGCACTTACAGAACCTACAAATCACCAAATTGGTGATGGAGAACAACTCTTAGGACTAAAACACAATAGAAATCAGAAAAGGGGTTGTAACTGCTTTAAACCGGTAAAACCCCAAATCCTAGGTTTCGAAAATGGCGGAGGAAACAGGGAAACAACTTACCAGAAGGAGACAGAGAAAATAATCGGTTCGAAGTGAAGCCCTTGACGCCAGGAACGGTTTGGCAGCACCCAAGTAAGATTTGAACGGTTCAATGGAGAGTAAAGCTAGAGAGAAGGCAGAGGATTTAAAGAACCTGATTTTAGAGAGAGAAGGAAAAATGGCTTAGTGAAAGATCTGATTTTAGAAAAGCCTCTTCTAAAGCTAAGGCACCCTTAGTTTGATGGGCTTGGCTGCTCCACGTATTAAGGCCTAATGGCTTTAAAATAATTTTCAGACCTTTACACATATAGAAATAAATAAAGTATTCAAAGTTTTTTCAAATGTGCAATAACAATCACTAAGTTTCATGTCTGTTTAACTAATAACTGATTTTGATTTTGAACCTGTCAAAAGAACGCTGAAAAAGAAAACAGATGTCAACACCATGTTTTTGGCTGTTATTAATTTGTCCAACATAATATGAACAATAACGCAAAATAAACGGCCGTGTTGCATGCGAACATGTCAAATTATCAATTACTTATTTCCTGTATGTCACAAATGGCGTCTAATTCCATGCCAGCGACAACTACTAATTAGGTTATTTAGTACTCAAGATGTAGTTTTTAGATTTGTCGAAAAAAAAAATATAACATTACTTTTAATCTAAAACTTTAAAATAATAAATTAATAAAACTTTTATTCATTGTTTCATTTTCTCATTTTTATCCTATATGAAATTTAGATTTATACTTAAATTTCTAATCATATTCACCTGTGTACCAGAAAGAAGTGAACTGATTTATGACAACGCTCAGATTCAAAAAATTGGAAAACATACCTGAAAACAATTTTGCAAAAGATTTTTGAGGACCAGCCCTTATACATTGCTGTTAGTTTCAAGGACAAACATATCATTGTATATGCTCGCCGCCATAATCAACTAAATGAAATCTAAAGAATAAACATAAGAACATATGGTAGACATTGATCACCTGCAGGTATTTTGGAAGACAGTACATAAGAATAATTAATAGTACATTCTCTAACACTTTATTATCATATAAAATAATATGAAACACTACAACTAAATAGGCTAATAATGTTTTCTTTGTGACTAGTGCTGTCTTGTCTGAAACATGGACAAGCTGTGTGGAACAATCAATGTGTCAGCGGGAGCATCGTTCAATTGTTTTCCACGCTATTTTAAAATTCTTGCGAGAAGATTATTTTGAAGGAAAATGATACTTTAACACCATTTTTTGACACCATTGTGACACTGTACACGTGTCAAAATGTGATTGGACGATTTCAAATTAAAAAAGTTGAGACATGGATATATTTGGAAGAGAAAAACTAAAGTTTGTTTTTTTAATTTGAAATCGTCCAACCACATTTTGACACGTGTGCAGTGTCAAAATGATGTCAAAAAATGGTGTTAAAATATCATTTTCCTATTTTTAAAAAAGTAAAAATTTGTATCTTTATGATTTATTGGTGTTTGTTTCATCTATTTCATCCAACAATTTTCATAGAGGAAAGAATATACTTTGGTCACTGGTAAGTATTTGTGCATTAATCGTTGTTGTGGTTGCCCTTGCAAATCTTTTGTATATAATTGATTGTCATTCAAATGTTACATTTGCATTCTCACGAAGTATTTCTATTTATTTACTATACACATCTATTTTGTTTAACTTGCTTTTTAATCTTCTCACAAATTAATCATGAAATAAAGTTTAAGTAATCCACTAGTTCAATACACCATCTTGAATATGAAAGTTTGTTTTTAACTATTTTCCTTTAATTCATATCCATATTTTTAGTTTGACTTACACAAAAATATCATCGAGATCTGGTTTTTCATTTTTAAAGATTATGTTATTTCTATGTTTTCATATATTCCACATTGTAGCCACTCAAAACCATAGTAAACATTATTATTGCTATCGTAAAAAGGTTACATTATTCGAATTCATTATTCTTTTATCATCACAAATGAAATACAAACTGCTTAATTTGCACAGTATAGGTGCTACAGATTTTATTGTCAGCAAATGTTATTAGTATATGAATTAAAGAATTGTATCAGATTACAATTAAAGTAGTAAATTAAAAAGGTATAATACAGTTTTGCATGGAAACCGAAGATGGTGGATATTCTGAGCCAGCACAAGCAAAGAGAAAATAGTTGAAAATATAGTAAGAATGTTTGTTATGTATGAATTGGATCTGGACTTGATGGCTTAACAGGTCCCCGTGGAAGGACCTGCAACAAAATTCCGGTGGATTGCCTCAACCACTGATCTTCTTGTAATGTTCTGCATGCTACTCCAGATTCAGGAAAAGCAACAAAAATGGTGAAGATGATTAGTAGAATTGCCAAAAGGATCATTCTCTTAGACAATGCCATTCGTAGCTGTTTTAAAGTAACCGATCAATGGATCAAAATTAAAGAGGTCGAACAAAATGAGTTTTTTGAGTATAGATGGTGAAAGGTAGGTGGTAGCACTCCCAATATTTATATATATCATATACGTAGGCAATAAGCTATTTGATCAATTGACCGGTGCTTCTCGTGGTTGATCAGTTGTACTATTGACTGGGTATACATGGTTGAAGATTGACAATACCTCAACATCGACGATTCAAAGAAAAGTAAATTACCATTGTCGGACTCCAAAAACTGCTGCCTCCAACGTGCTTAACAATCCAGATATTCAACTTTTACCTATTAAATATATACAATTTATATTATAATTAATGACTCTCTTGTTTAACGCTACTGTTAAGTGATTTTTAACGCTATTAATTGACCCAATCTTGTTTATTAGAGTGCAGATACCCCTTTTTCTCAGTTATCCCTTGGTGATTTTCTTTTTTTAATTCACATGGTTCAGGAGAAGAGAACATTGTGTTCCAAAGATACAAACACTCTTTTCAATAAATTAAAGCCATGTGATTTACATAAAAGAAACTCTTTTTTTATTTCAATTTTATATATATATATAAAAAAAAAAAAAACTTTGTTGGATAAAGTATTAGCATTGTTAAGAGAAGTAGACTAATTGGCCAATTAACATTTTCGTGTCTAAGAAATCAGGCAACTCAATAGAAAAGGTCAAAAGTCCGTGTATACCCTAAAAAAGGAAAGCGATGTCAATTCTCAAAGACTTAAAAGTACATATATAACACTGTTGTGTTTGGTCCTTATTTGAGCATAAAAAGAACATGAAAGAAGAATAAATGCTGCGTAGCATGCAAGCATGTTGAATTGTCAAACTCTTATGGTATTTCCCGTAGCCACATTTTTTTTTTAATTAGCTATAAGATCTTTTATTACATCACTGAGTAAAAAAGGGGTACTTGAATTGAAAATAAGATTCTTGTAAGAAGACAATGGATATTGGAACATTAGGATTGAAAAGAAAAATAATATGCTGAAATCTTCGGAGAAGAGAGATGGTTTTAAACTAGTTTTGCACAGTAAAATAGACCACAGGAGGATAATAAGTGGATTTGACTGGAAGATGGATCTTGAAATTACACAGCAAACTCTACCTACAAGTACAGTGCTTATAAATAAACCTCATCAAGATACAAAACATTCACCATTGACACCTGTACTATCACAATCTTCCTCAAACCCAGAATCAACATCATTAGCAAATGTCTTACTATTGTTCAAAAATGGAAAAACTTTTCATGATGAAAGGGGGAAAGGGGTAGGGGCACTTGCTTTCCTCCTCTTTGCGGTAATAGTCTCTGATGGAAAGAGCGAAGCTCGATGGCAAAGAAGATGTAGCATAAGCCATGTTCATGTGGTAGTGAGGAATGCGTTTGGTGTCTCAACCAACAAGACAAGTCAATAGTTCTATTGTTTGGGTGTGAATAAGAGATAAAGATCAAGAGGTTAGACCTCTCATGTATTTAAAGGTCTTGGATTCCAGTAGTGATAGATTGTGTGACGTAAGAAAAAAATGAAGAATGGATTTTGTGTTTACACATACTAAATGCAAGATTTAGGGTGAGAAATTTTCTATTAATGGGATTTTTTTAGGTAATAAATCCCTTCATAATTAAAATTTTAAAATTAAAATTTTTCAATAATTTAAATTTATCAATAGATTTATTTTCGTCAATAAAATTTCATCTATAATTTCAAGAGACTTTGTGGTGTTTATAACAAAAAGTTGTTTTATTTTATAAGTTAAATACCTCTTCGTTCTTAATTTATAACAATAGTTGTTTCGGTAGGGTTTGGAAGTCCCTTACTCAAAACATTCTATGTTGTCTTTGAGACCGGATGGACCTTGAAGACTAGATTGACCTTGAAGACCGGACGAACCTTGAAGACTGGACAAACCTAAGAACTCTATAGGTTGTCTTGAAGACCGGTGGCGGACCTTACTTGTTGTCTCTAAGACCGGGCAGGTTTGTTGATGGTCGGATGACTGTCTAGTTGTCTTTGTACTCCAAGTTGTATTGTTCGTTCCCCCTCCTCCTTCTCTAAGTCGTAAGGGCGGGTACCTGTATAAGGCACTCCGACACTCAAATTAGTAATGTAATCGAACAATTAGTACAACAAGTAATGCATATATTGTGCATCGTGATCCAGAAATCATACATGAGATCTTTATTTATACTAGTCGTAATTGACATTTACCTTTTGTCAGCCTAATGACGACTCAATCACACATTAACCTTCATTAGGGACTCAATGAGCTATTATTGTTTACAATCTAACCATGTGGTCGACCTGAATGGTTGGATTAAACGATTGGTGGACATGAATGGTTGGTTGGCCTGGGAAGAACCGTTCAACCTGGATGGTCGACCTGGATGGTTGGTCGATCTTGAAAGAGTCGTTCGATACACAGGATTGGAAAGACCATATACAGTAGTAATAATTTTTATTTTTATTATTTTAACAAACCTTGTTACTGTGTTCTTTAAAATGAGTAATGCCTTTATTTTGTTTTGTTAGGATGAAGTATTTCTAAGTTTTAAGGCCTTAGTTACCTTATCAGCAATGAGTGGTAGAGAAGTATTTATGAATGTTAGAGAAGGTTTTATGAAGGAATGTAACTTGATCTAAGATTAGCATATATGTATATGTGGTTTTCGGGCTTTTATAAAGTCTAATATGCAAAATAAATTGTGAAGAAATGCTTTTGGGCAAGATAAAATAGCTCTATAGACAATGTGCTTGTTCTGAACACATAGCTTGTTTGTGTGTCATTCCAACAAAATTATCTGATGGTTTTGGAATCCAATTCCAAGATTATGCGATAGTAGCCACCAATCTTATGTTGTTTGAGAATTATGCAACATATTACGTAGTTCGAGTCGAACGTGGAGATTTAATTTAGAGGTTAAAATTTTGGAAATTAATAAAAATCCAATTTATACTTTAATTCATAAATTAATCATAATTTTTTGTAAAACTATTTTAGATATTAATGATTTTTAATTTATAAATTAGTATCTAAATTAATCATTATAATAAATAATTATTTTATGTTTCTAAAATTTATTATTATTTAATAATGTTTTACTGATATATCTAACTTGACATTGGTCAGAGTAATTTAAACTCAAATGAACTAAAATATTTCAATTTAATCTCCACCAAATTAATTTCATCTCAATTCTTGTTAAAGCATTTTAACTAAATCATCTTTAACTTTACTTTAATTTTTATATCTTGATATCAACAAATATTTCCTTAAGCATTGGCTAGAGTATTTACAGGCCGAATTTTGTTTGAGCATCATTAAGTCAATCTTAATAAGAGTATCATCAACAACTTAATCTTAGTTGAGCATCTTCAACTACATGTCTATAAGAGCATCATCAAATTTTATTCTAAGTTAAGGGATTTTTTGTTTCAATCTCAATCAAAAAATCAATAATTTAATCTTCATTAGTCCATATTTAGCTTGACCTTAATTAAGAAATTTTTCATTCAACCTTTTAACTTATGGTTTAAGCCTCACCAAAAAAAAATAAAATTCTCAACATTGGTTTGCAACAATTTTAACTTCACTCACATTAATGAAAAATGGGTCAATTGCCTTACAAAAGAATTAGACATTAAAAGAGTGTGATTGTATTTTTTGTAAATAAGGAAAACTCGATAATATGTTTCTTTGTTGATAAGTTTCTCGTGGTGGTTATAGGTCTTTTTTTGGTGATTATGTCGATTGTATTGAAGTTTTCGTAAGTCAAATGTATTTTGTTATATATTTATGTGATTTTCTTTGAGATCTTAATAACAAAATTCATGAATATTTCTATTGTGATTCTTTTTCGTTTTGTACATTATTGTCATTTGTTTTATATAGAACAAAATTGTTGCAATTGATATCTTTTTATATTTTAATTTTCACTTTTAAATCAAAACTATTTTTTAAAATTAATTACAAAAAAAAATACTACAAGTATTATAAAATTTGATGTAAATTTATGTTAAAAGATTTGTCCAAATATATATTTACGTCATAGACTTCAAATTATTAATAGACGTAAAAAGTTAAAAATATTATATAATTATTTTGTCATAGTTTCAACTAAAATATCCTTTAACTCAATTTTTTCAAAGTATTCTTATATTTTCTTCAAACAAAATATTGTTAACTCTGTTCAAGCAGGTTTTTTCAATTTCTCTCTAATTAAAGCATCTTTCCTTTAATCTTCATAAACATCTTTAAGGCTCAAACCATTTTTAACTTAATTTTTATTAGGAAAATTTTATCTAATCTTTTTTTTTTTTGTTAAATCATCTTTTATACATGAATATTTGTATAAAAATGAATATAAAAATAATGAATTTTCAAAATCATTATAAATCACTTAATAACTTTAGAAAATCTTACTAATGAAGAGTATCCATTTCAAGTTGAAGAGTTATTGGGTGAGTGTAAATAAATTTAAGAAGCATATGAATAATATTGTCACTAAGCCTTTTGTGTTTAAAATTGTTTAATATTCAAACTAGGGAATATATGATGATTTTATTTATAGAAGTAATATGACAAGTTTCATTTGTCAATTGACTTAAAGATAAATATTATTGTGCAGTTAGAGATTGTCCTGTTTGACTTTATGAACTGGTATTTTTAGAGGAGTCATGTGAAAACTTGAGTAGTTTTTGAACTTTTTTTAGAGATACAAACTTTATTTATAGCAAATTTATAGAATTCTTTATACATTGAAACATTTTTTAAGAGAGAGCTTATAAAGACTTTGGTTGGAAAGTGACTATTTAATGTATCACAGTTTTTTTTTTATCAACAAGTGTTTCTTTAGAATCTTAGAGAAAAATAAGGTGGATGCTTGTAACCATTTGAACTTCAAAATTTCTCATGTTTTTGTAAGAGAATCATTATATCCCTAAGTTAACTAATTTAGCTTTAAGGCATAAGTGATTTAATATTTTATCTCAATATATTTATTTAGGTTTTTTTTTCATAATAAATATAGTTTACTTGGTTTGTGAAATGTATTTTTTATTAAAAGTTTGATGTGGTCTTTTATATTTTGTATTCTATTATTTTATTTTATTTTTTTAATAAATAAATAATTGATAAACTTTTGAGTGTTAATATAATTCAGGTATCAAAATTCATCTTTAACATAAATTTATTTGAAAGAATATCATGATAGTTAATCTTAAAAAAAAATCCTTAATTATATGTCTTAGAGTATTCCTCTCCTACCCACATTTAATTTAATTGTCTACCAAACCTTTAACACGAATTAATAATCAATGTAAAAGTGATGGTATAATATTTTCATAAATAAATATAGCTTTTTACCTTTAATTATAAATTCCACACCTTTTAAGTGCTTTTAAGTTTGATAAGACCAATTAGAAAAAGATAAATGATTCTTGTGACACATTGTTCCAACACGAATAGTAGATATAAGTTTATTCATAATTCCCATCAAGACATATTTTTTATATAAATTTATTGAATGATATATTGACTCGTGTCTTTTGTGTGTATATAATAACACCGCTATATTAATTTAAAATTTAGAATGATTTAATAAAAACTGCAACACTGTGACGGTGGAAAAACATGCAGTAATAGTTTCTCGGCCTTACCCACTGAGATCGATTATGATTTTTGTGTTTCCTCAAACGCATCCTTGCTGTGTGAATTGACTTTCTCAGTAGTCGTCATTTCAAAATGTTTGAATTTGAATTTGAATTTGACTCACAAATTTATAATAAATCAAATAACTACGCAACTTGAACGCCAAACATACGGTCTTCTCAGTGTGATCATAGTATATTTGGATCAAATGCAAAAGTCCAATTGCGACAACACATCTTATTCAATTTCCATGCACTCGGTTTTCCATAATAATAATAATAATAAAATTATTATTATTATTATTATTATTATGGTTGGTATGTTACATATACACACACTTAATATGAAATATACGAGGTTATGTCTAATTTTTATTTTCAAAAATCATTTCCAATTTAAAAAATGCAAGTACACAATGTTGCTTAACTGGTGCATAGTGTGAAATAAGAGAAAACATTTTTGGGCTATTTTAATTTAAAACAAACTTATTTAAGAAATCGTTTTCAAACATTAATTCATTGAATAAGAAACTATCATTGAGTAGTGTAGAATTATTATAGAAAATAATTATCAATATTAAAAGATGAGAAGAAAATCTAACTCTTGACTAAACTTAACAATTTCTCTAAATTGAATAAGTCGCAAGACCGCTGTTTGGAAGGAAAAAAATTAGTGTAAAATTACAAATATTAAAATCAGTTTATTAATTGTAGTTAATTTTCAACCTAGAAATGCGTTAAGCAAGAAAAATTGGTGATTATGTAGATGAGATAGTTTAACATTTTATGTTACGTTCTAGGGCAATATAAATGAATTGCAAATCCATTGAGCACCCGATTCTACGAGGATGTTTGAACAGATAAAAATGAACAAAACTAGTTAGAGGATATAAATGACTTTTCCTAATGTTTGTCTTAGGAAATGTAACTTTTCAAGGGTGGAAATAAATTATGCGTGTAATTTGTCATAAATTCTTACGCATTTTCAAATATTACAAAACAAACACTAAAATTTTCTCAGTATTTTTTTATCAGCAAAGAATATATAAATATATATATAGAGAGAGAGAGAGAGAGAGAAAACACGTAATTTTATAAAAATAGTAATAAAAAATTATGCAACTGTTATTTAAAAAATATTTAATCATTTTGGAATGGAGAACTTATTTAGTTGTTGTAAAATAAAAAGTTATTCAATTATTTATTTTACTAAATAAATAAATTATTTTCATTTTTTAAAAGGAAAAATTGTCAAATTATAATATGACATCAAAGAGAGTACAAAATTTATATCATCTTATAAATATCTTCATGTAGAAAAGATTGTTATCAAATTAATTATTAAAAAGATGGATAAATTTGAAAAAAAAAAACTACGTAAAAGATAATTGAGCAGCAAATTTTGACAGATATTTTTCTTAGCTAGCACGCATACTACAATTTAATTGACATAAATATAAATCATGTATAAAGGAAACTGCGCTATGTCTTGAATAAGTTCCGTAGATGATGAGTGAGCTAGATTGCTTGAATTTCATGCCATCACAATCTCATGATCCATTTTTCTTTTATTTATAAAGTTTGAAAAACAAAATAACAACTAAACGTTATACTTTCACAAACTCTCTCTCATGGGTATTTAGAATTTATTAACTTTAATGTAACAAAATAAATTTAACAATGTATATTCTCAAAGGATATATGGATTGATAGTTAACACTTAAACTAGAGATTTAATTAGAGAAGAGTATTGTTTGATTGAGAGAAACAATCTCTAGACAACCTTTTGAGAGAGATTTTCACTCTTGGTCCAAGAAAAGAACTGTAGATATAGTTAGTTCAATAACACATATAGATCTTATACGGTAATATTAACACATGAAATAATAAATTTACAATTAGAGTTATTTCAGGAATATAATCGATACAACGTCATTTAGTTTATGAAGATTTTAAGAAGTTTAGTAGGATTGATTAAACTATCACATTTCTCAAAAGTTAGAGGGATTCACCTATCGTGCAGGGAGGTTTCCATTTTTCCATGAAGGAAATCCGACTATGTTGACTGTTTGCATGAACAATTGTCCTTGTTGACTCCTATGTTGTCCTCGTGGAGGGTCTTGCATGGGTCCTCCCACAAATGTCAGGCACTTTGTTCTTGATGCAGTTGCATTTTTAGCCCGGAGGATCATCACTCATCCTCATACCTACATTGCATCTCCTCCATCTTCTTCTATGTGTTCCTAAACATTTCAAGCAGGCTAGGTTGGTTCTCTAACTCCTTTGCTGCTACGTTACTAGTCATGTTCCTTATGATCACCATATGAGATTTAGTTATTGATCACTTAGTTCCATGATGGATGCTAGAATGTTCTGGAAAGTTTGTTAGGTCAAACCGTTTGACAATTATCAATTAATGCAAAAGTAAGTGTATGTAACTTTTCTCTTTATCTCAAATCTCTATTTATAAGTTGTATAGTTTTATTTTTATTATTAACATGGTTCAATTGTGTTTAATCTATTTACTAATATTTTTGAAAAATACTTTCAAAATTTTTAAGATATTAATTTCTTCTTTACTTGGAAGTTTATTATGAACAAATTAACAAGTATTAATAATTTATTAAAAATAAAGACTGTCATAAATTTAATTATGTAAAATTCTTGTTGCAAAAATTATAAATTTTGATATTCTCATGCTCGTTTTAAATTGGATATGATTTTTAAGGAACCATATACAACAATAAGATAATTACACAACATTAGTATATTATATATAGGAAAATTTAAAAAAAAAATGATAAACGGTGAGATTGGCGATTATTGACGAATCTGATCGTACAAAAGAAAAATATAAAATAATAAGTACTAGTTTTATTGATTTTAAATCAAAGTCCTAATTATACACAAATATTTAACCCATTTTTTTTAACTATATACATTAATTTCATATAATTATATTTAATTTTAGATATAAATTAATTACAATTATATATATGTTTCTCATTTGTCAATTAAAAAACTAGAAGCTGTGTTTTCTTTTCATCATAACTTACAACGTGTGAATTAATCTTAGTCCTTTGGAATGATTAATATGTTTTCAGTTGGTGCATGTCATAAAAAAACACCATATGTTTTCTATTTAAATAGACGATGGAGGCTATCAAGATGTGTAAAACCTGTCAAAATTTGATACGTCAAGTTACACAGTTTTCAATCTGTTAGCCGTTGCTCTGACTTATGACTTATATCTGGTCCGTCGTGAGCAAAAAATAAGATGGGATTGGCTGACCGCAGTTTACTTTTCTTTTAAATAAAATAAAAAAAAAATTGAAAATTATATTTTTACTATATTACTTGAAGAATCTAAATATATAGTGATAATAATATAATTTAAATTAATAATACTTTCATTAATATATGTGTCCAATTTTTTTAGATATTATGTCATAAATTAATAATATATATAAATTGATTAGGTTAATATATAAAAGATAATAATTAAAAGTATTAAAAAATACCTTAACATAAAAACTATAGTTATAATAAAGAAAAAAAAAATCAATTTTATATAAAACATTTCAAAATAACAATTATTTCTAAAATCAGTTAACAATTATATTTTTTTTAAAAAAATCAATTAAGAATTATATTATAAAAACGTAAGATAGAAGTAAAAATAATACAAAAAAAGAAATATTTATCTATATATAGATATAAATTTATAAATTAAATTTTAATTATTAATTATAATAAAATATTTTAACATATAAAAATAATAATTATTTTAAATTATTTAATCGGAGATATTAATTAATCAAGTACAACGTAAAAAAATATTTCTAATGTATTTTTAATATATATTTGAATATGTAAAATTAAAAAAGACATATTTAACGGATAGGCTTTTGATCTTTCATTTCAAGAATGAATGAAATGCTAGGTTGATTCTCAACTTTAGATCGATGTATGACACATTTGGCATGGATAAATCAAAGTATATCTCTCTATATTAAGAGTTTTCGTTGTTTCCCAAAGACATATACTGTCTTAAGGTTATGGTTTAATTAATCTCTGAGTTTCAGTAAAATAATTTATCAAAATATTAGTGCATTGAATCAGTAAAACTCATCTCAGCCTGTAGTTTTAGATTAAGAGATTTTTAGCGAAATTGTACTGTGTTAAACAGATATGCTCTTATACATTGGAATCGCCGACTGAACAAGTAAAAGATTCAATGGTCAATTTAAAAACATTAGATAGCCCAATATTAACTCATCTAACTCGCCATATGTATTCGTCATCTTTTATAGTTAAACAAAATGTAATCGAATGTTACTTCCAGCTTTCAGCAAAATTAGGTACAACCATTTTTTTTTTCAACTTTAAACGCACGCAGCCAAGGATGACATGGTGACCGCGCCAATCTCAATTTTTTAACAAAAAAATATTCAAATAAATTCCGGCCGTCCAAAAATATATTAAAAAACTTGTTCTTTTACATGTAAATATTTAATTTTTTCCTCAGTTATATTATTTTATTGTCGACATGCTTAACAGCCCCTGCTGCAGCCTGAGAACGGAAAGAACACGTAATGATTAAAGAGCTTAATCTATAACTTAAGATGGTTTTCTTTTTAATGCTAAAGCAAAGATTAGCATACAATAATGGCAACAAACCTAAATGAATAATATATATATTGTGTGAGAGTATCACAATTGATGGAATGTGAATACAAGAAGTAAATTTGAAAAAGCATTTACATGTGAAAACATGAAAAACGCTAAAAAAAATAATAAAAATGGAAATAATCTACAACCACGTGAAACGTGTGCACGGAGACTGCAATTGCTCCGGTGACATATATCACGTAGGACAAATAGGGTTGATAGAGTCCTTAGATTCTTGTTTTTTCTTTAATCTAAAAGGACTAATCTGTGTAAAAGATTGAAGGTGATGGAATCAGGGATGTGTGGGATCTCCACCTGATGGTGGTGCTGGTGCGTTTGGAAGGGACTGAAAGAGAAGGCCGTATTCCCATGACCATTGATAATGTAAGAATAATGGTCTGCAAGCTACTCCAGATTCTCGAGAAGCAACGAAAATGATGAAGGTGACCAACAGAATCTGAAAAACTCTGGAGAGGATCCTCCTGTGAGACAGAGCCATTGATGAATGATTGGAGAAACAGTTACCAGAGCTAGGTTTTGTGATATGAAAGTGGAAGGGGACAGACATACTAGGTTTATATAGTGGTTGTGTTTGAATTTTTTTAGTGCTTTGATTTGACTATTAATGTTTGAAGGTTGAAAAATGGGAAGCAACATACCTTGGACTCCAAAACACCCATATACGCGCTACCCAGTATCGCGATGACCTCGTCAAAAACTATATAGAAAATGTAAAGAACGTACGTACGTATGTAACCATCTAATAAGCTTCTTTAATTATTGATTAACGTTTAATTATATATACTGTGCTTATAACTAGTTAACCAAATATTAACCTTTCATTAGGGCTTCTTATCACCTTTTTCATTGCTCTGCTGCATGAAAGGAATTTTTCTTAACTTTTTACACGGCAAATCTAATCATACAAAGGAATATCGAGGGTAATTCAAATTCAAGTGACGGGAAAAACAACTTTTGATTAATTCAAAACATAGGAAGCAACATAGGAAAAGAGGGAATGTACTAATATATTTGAAGACGACCCGATCAAAAGCGAGCAAAGAAAAAGTAGTAAATTGGCACCATCGATCTTCGCCATCAGGAAGTCATACATGACCAATTCATCGTCCATCTCTAGGTTTCGTAGTGTGAGCAAATTTTTTTTTAAATCCTGTCTTTTATAAATGAAGTATAATCATTTTAGTTTGTTTTTAAAAAGGTTTATGTAAAGCATAAAATAGTAAAATTCATTTTCGATATTAGTATATGATATAAAAATAAACAAAATGATAATTTTTATGATTTTTTTCGTGGACGTCAAAGATATTTCTCAATCTGGATGTATCTATCGTTTACGTAATCATTTTGTATCATATGTTTTACGTGTCATATCGCGTAAATAGAAGTTAATTAACTAAATTATTTATTAAATGTCGAAAATAAATTTAAAAAGTTTTGACTTTTCGTTGTGTATATTCATATTGCCATGACGAAAATGAGTTTCCATCACATCACCAAATTGAATAAAAAAGCGGTAAGTGTCGAAAAAGAAGCAACAACGCGCGGTAGTTTTAGTATTGTAATCCTTGTGAAAAATATTTGGAGAATGAAAGGTAAAAAAGAGTGCAAATAGTAACACTGTAATATTTGTAATACTTGTTTATCAATCAAGCTATCAGAATCTTGATCTCACCCGATTAGTGCGCATGTGAGGAAAGTACAGAGAAAAAATAGTATACAAATAACATTTACAAAGTCAAATATTATACCCAATGACTTTATTTGCTCATGTGTACAACGAATAATAATTTTTAGTAATATTTTTACAATAAAGTGGTACATTAAAAATAAAGCTCTAGTGAAAATATTTATTAAAAAAGGACTTACGTAAACATTAAGCAAACCCATACGCTATGGATAAAAATAGATTAATTTGATATTATATATTAATTGCAATTAGTTCTTGTTGGAATACCAAATCTCACCAAACACTTTTGAACTACAACAATTGGTGGAACATCGATCACACGAACCCCAAAAATTGAGGTAAGGAAAACTATCAAGTCAATTTGCTATACTATTCCCTTTACAGAAAATATGCTCGAATTCAAAACTCCTTCCATTGACCCAATCACATATATACACACCTATATTTGCATTTCATCGATGATCATGTACCTATACATAGAATATTAGTTAATTAAATAGTGAAGTGTATACTTATTTTAAATAATGTAATTTTCTGCAAATTGGAAAAATAAAAATATTGTTTTAATGCCAAACTAGAAAACGTTACAAGCAAAGAAATTAAATAGAAAACAGCGCCTAACTGAATTAAAAAAAAAAATTCCTCAAGCAATTTTTATTTGGTATCTAATCATGGAATTAACCTATATAATGATTTAATACTATATAATGATTTGTATCTAGTTATTAATTACGAAACATAATGTTTTGATACTATATAATGATTGGTAAACAAATTTGTGGGTTGTTTCACCTGTATCTCCAATTATTTTATTCTCCATTTTCAATTTTCAAAAATAACTTTACATTTTTTTTATCCGATTTCAAAATTTAATGAAAGAATTTTCAAAAATTTCATTAGATTTCAAAATTTGATGATGAAAATGAAAAATTTTTCATCAAATTTTGAAAAGTGATAAAAAAATCTTTCATAAAATTTCAAAATTCGACGAAAAAAAATTTTTCATCAAATTTCAAAATCCAATAAAGTTATGAGAAATCTTTTATCGAATTTCAAAATTTAATGAAAAAAAAATATTTTATCTAATTTTGAAATTTGATGAAAAAAAAATCTTTCATCGAATTTGAAATTCGATAAACCACAAAAATAAGGTACACGGTATTTTGAATTGTGAAAAATAGTTTTTAAATTAAAAAAAAATTGAAGTATAGGATTAAATTATTAGAGATAGAGAATTAAGCAACCAATTCGAGAATCAATCTAGTTACCGTATTCAAAAATCTCATTAACTCATTTATATTTTTTTTATAAATGTAATATTATTTTGTTTAGGAAAATGTGTTTTAACAACTTTTTTTGATAATTTTTTTACAACTGCTTATGTGGCAGCACGTAATTTGTCCGTTTCAAATATATGAAACAACAAAATAATAATATGTAATATATTGTCAAAAAATTGTTAAAAAATATCATGGTCTTTTAACAAAATGTATCTTTAACCATTTTTATTTATTATTTCATTTGTAATGCATTTATTTACACAATATACAAATCAAAGAAACTGTTACATGTGTCACTTGTAGAATTTTCAGAAAAGCTTCAAAAGAAAAAGAAAAAGAAAACAAAACAAAACTAAAAGAGAGAAAAAAAAACATTCCTGAGTCCATAGAATATTGACCTCTGACTAC
Source organism: Vigna radiata var. radiata (assembly GCF_000741045.1). Taxonomy (NCBI): domain Eukaryota; kingdom Viridiplantae; phylum Streptophyta; class Magnoliopsida; order Fabales; family Fabaceae; genus Vigna; species Vigna radiata. The sequence goes on along the minus strand of NC_028353.1, from coordinate 1,901,394 downwards.
AAAGATGTTTTACACGTGGCTGAATAGAATTTTGACGCGTGGCTCCGCTCTAATACCAATCTTCACACCCATCATTGTCTCTCTCTCTCTCTACTTCTCTATGGGTTCAGCTTTTGCACTAAAACAACAAATGCTTCACACACATTGGTGCATAACCTTGAGCATTGCATGCGTTGCTAAATTTGTGCTACAAGGATCTTGAAATGAAATTTGTCCATGGCACAGTTTAGGAATTAAAAATTTAAATTTGAAACCTATGATCAATGACGCTAGTGTTTTAGGGTTTATATCTACTAAACCACTCTCATGTCAGTACACCACTGTTGTAGAAGCCTCTTTACTCTAGTGGAAAATATAAGAGACATAATGGAAGATTATGTCTGTATCATAGTTAATAATCACACATTAGCTAATACAAATGTTTATCAATTTTTTATTACATAATTATTTATTCGTCTCCTTTTTGAAACATGAAAATGCAAGGCTTAACTTTTTAACCTTTGTATTATTAGTTTTGAGTAAATTAAATAAGACTTATTACTATTTTGTTGCAGAGTTAGCAGCATACGGTGAGATGATTGAAATGGAGCTAGCTTAAAAGATTTTTTTATGGAATGTGAATACTGACTTAAAAACACAAAACACGTACAAAAATAAATCTTGTAAGAATTCATAAGAAAATGTGTATTTTTCCTCTCAAAAGAATAGAGAGCCTGCTACATGTTACACCCATATGAATGAAAGAAAATGGAGGAGAATGCTTTAGCGAGCATATTTAAGAAGGTGGTGCTTCATTGCATTGCATGATGGGTTAGGTGTGAATGGGATCTCCACCAGAGGGTGGCGCAGGAGCGTTTGGAAGCAACTGCCAAAGAAGCTCATTTTCCACGGACCAGTGACGATGTAAAAGTAATGGTCGGCTGCAAGCTACTCCTGATTCCGGAGAAGCTACAAAAATGAAGAGGATGAAGAGAACAAGTTGCAGAACTGCGAAGATCATCTTCCTGGAAGAGAAAGACATCATGTTATGTTGTTCTCTGGTCTGATCTCTCTGAGACTAGATGAAAAACAGAAAGAAGAGTAATGCTTAAGGATATGGAATGTTTTGATGAGAAAAATGGAGACACTAAACAACGTTTTTATAGAGATTTGATTGCGCTTCACTGTATCGTGCTTTGACTGCGAATGCTTTGAAGGTTGAAAATTTGGAAACAGAATACCTTGGACTCCAAACACCAACCATGGCTTTGAAAAAAAAGATATATGTTTAAATATTTCATCAGTAAGCATCCTTGAAATTTGCTAATATTAATGTTAAAATTTATAAACAATTTACACCAATCCTTCATACATAAACTCTTAATCTCTAATATTATTCATTAGATGACCATCCTTTCATAGCTTTTATATTATATATACGAAACACGCGTATTTTTTTTTCAAGATAATAAAAAGTAATAAAATTGTTATTATAGTCATAAAAGAAAATATAAATAATTTTCATAATTTTATTATAGATAATTATTTTAATATAAAAGATTATTAAATTTAATAAATAATCAACTAAAAAATATCAATTTTAAAAATTGGTAAAATAATTATTTTTAATTTTAAAAAATAGTTATGTTATAAGAGTAAAAACGAAAAACAAATATATATATATATATATATATATATATATATATATATATATATATATTTTAATAAATTTTTTATATAATTATAGTGATGCTTAATACGAATTTATTCGAAAATTCACAAACAAAAATATTATTTACTTATAGGTTTAGTTATAATTTTAATATTTTAATTATTGTAATTTTATTTATTATGATTATTTGATTTTAGTTTTAGTTTTAGTTTTCAATGGTTACAATTAGTTGTTCGGATATAACAATTTGGCATCTTAGTACTTCATAGTTAAAATCAATATTTAAATCGTAAAATTGTAAGAACTACGATTCTACATATAATATTTGTGAGAAATTCCTCGTATAAAGATAATATAATAAGATGGTGAAACAAAATTGTAAAATTATACAACTCTTTATTATTTTTTGCTGCACCATAGTTCGCCTTATATGAATATATTAAGTTCAAATAAAATTTAAATCTAACTAAACTTTAATATAATTAAAAATGTATTATTATGTTATTGGTATCGTTAGCTGCAACATCATCTAACATTCATCTTCTTGGATTAATTTTAATTAAATGTCTAACATGATTTTATTTTAAATTATTTTATATTAAAGAAGATAAATGGTATTTCAGTTAAAACAAAATTGAAATAAAAATAAAAGAGGCTTTTTACTAAACCATTCACTTCTTTGAATGAATTTCAATTAATTGAAATATAACATTATTTTACGTTACATTCCTTAAAATTCTTATTATTAGGATTGTAAGGAGTTCACATTAATTTTATAAACTTTAATTTTAATGAAATATTGATAGAAAAATTAATTTTATTTTAATAATTTTTTTTTATGATAAAAAGCGTCTCACAGATTACGATTTTATAAACCTTACTATTCTAACCATAATCTCCATCTCTTAATCTCAATTGTAGTAAATATCCTCGTGTAACAATTAAGTGTTATTATTGTATCCAAGAATCAAAATCACATGACGTTTGAGACACAAATAAATTCGGAGTTAAAATATTCACTTATCATATTTGACAAACCAAGAAAGTCTCCGATCAAACCTTATACTCATTATTTAATTCATATTGTTCAATTGTTGATTATCAATTCTTTTAATGTTTTTAATTTACAAATGAGATAATTATATTAAATGTTTGTTTTGTTTAGATTTCTGTACTAAAAATCTTTTGCAAAGTTTTGTTCTACTTTTTTCTGTAAATATATTATTATTAAGTATTTCAAGTAAACAGTACTTCTTTCAATAGAAAAAAAGAACTAAAATAAAAGAAAAATTAGTAAGTTGAAATGGATTAATTTTTATGACCGAAAATCTTTAAGAAAATTCTTTTTGACTGACCTAACACGATAAGGGAAGCGTAATACGCAATGCTAACAAACACTGCAACACACAGAAATATGCATAAAGTTTTTGTAAAACTTAGAAATGATGCTAAGTGATGTATTGTTTGAGGATTTAAGGGATTTATAACTTAGAATGTATCAAAGATACGTGATTCAAACGGCAAAATGGTCATTCAAAGGGGAGAATTTGACATGAAACAAGATAATCAATTCAAGACACAAAGGAAGCAACCTAGGAAAACACCCAATTTATATATAACACGGTCTGACCCACCAGTTTACCATAACAGAAAAATAAGCACATCAATGCCACCATTCAACTTAGAAAATCTTTGTTTAATATATGTTCAAAATTTATATATAAATAAGAAAAATTGAGTACTGTACTATATTCTGGCCGACCCACTAAGAAGAATTCGAGACCAAAATAGGCAACTGACCGATAGTTAGATAAGCATAAAGGTAAAAATCATTAGTGACCAATTAATATGTTTAATGGTCATATTAAATGTTAATATATGCTATTTATGAGTGATTGACAGGTCATATTGTACAAGAATCTGGTATTAATGGACAATTAACAGGTATTATTGAATTTGATTGTCTGATTTAATGATTAATCAATGTGTTTGGCTAGCACAAGCCTTATAAGTATACTATTGACATTGAGGTAAAATAACCTTGAGCTATCCTAAATGAAATAAAGACTTCTTTATACAACATATCTGACTTAATCGTCGGAGTGTCTTTTGTAGGTCCACCATCCATTGGAGGATTGCGTTCTCAGAAAGGATCAAAAGGATCGAAAGAGAGCAGAGAAGAATGGTCATCATAAAAAATAACCATTAAACAGTGGCAGAGCTTTATCAAGGAACTTTGCTTCTCAATTTTCTTTTACACAAATAAAAGTTAATATACAAATATTTTTTTAATTTTATTTATATACTCCTCATAAGTTTGTATTCATCTATAAAAAAAATGACATCCCACATTTATTGAAGATTATATATACATTGTATACTAACAATGTTATAACATATATGTAAAATATCAAATATTAAGGAAATGGAACAATATATTATTAGTGTATCAATATACAATAACTTAAAATAACAAAACTGCTAAAAAGAGAATCAATTACTATATTTCAATACTTTTTGAATATTAATTGTAATGAACTAGAGAAATTATAGTTGATATTCTTCAACAGACGTTTATTTTCAACAAGAGTGTTTTTAAGGATTTCTGTTTTCATCTTTTAGTTTCAACTTATAACTTTAATAATCATAGTGATCGTTAATATATCTCAGTATCGAATTAACGGTAATAAAAATTATTGTACCAAAATATTAACGACCGATTTTTATTTAATCCTTAACTATTTGGTCACTCTAGAATAATTTAACAATAAAAAAGTATTACAAATTTCAGTTACTAATTTGATAGTAAGAGTTAAAATAAAAAATTAACGACGAATTATTTCAAACACTAAATGATAAATTTGGTTATTTAAAATGAAATATTTTTCAGTCATTCATTCAATTGCAATTTCTTAAAACAACTATCGACTAATACTTTTTAATTGCTAAACTGTAAATTTGTTTTCATATTTTAGTTACAGAAAAAATTGGTTGCCAAAGTTTGATAAACAACAAAACAAAATTCGTTCTTTGTATTTACAATATCTTTTGTACATGCTTATAAACAATATTTTTACTAACTCATAAATGTTAAAAAATAAATCATGCTAAATAATAGTACATTATAATACATAATCTACTAAAGTAGTTTAAATATTAAATAACATCATCCAACAAAACCATTTTTTTTCTTCTTAACATTCTTTTTATTCTTAACATGTTTCATGAGTTTTCGAAAATCCTTTCTTTTCTTCTTCTAGTTTTTTCCATAACATGTTTCATGAGTTTTCGAAAACCTTTTTTGAAACACAATTCATATACGAATATTTCAGAAAAATAATTTCCTGAGTTTAATGGTATGTGCGAGGAAATTCAGGGGTGCATGAAGTAAAAAACCGCTTTCTTAATTAAGAAAGTTTTTGTTGAAATGTGCAATTCGGGCTCTTTCTTCTCCCACCCCGTGGTTTCTTCACACACTTCTACGAGCCGTTGGAAAATCTAAATTACCCATGAATTAAATTTTTATATTGCAGATTTTGAAAACATATACCAAATTCTATTTTTTAAAAAATTATATATAGATGTGAAAATGTATTTTGAATTGTATAATGTAAAATTATGAAAATAGAATTAAAATCACAAATATGTAAGTTAATAATAAAAACCGCTGTGCAAAATAAAAGGCTAATATATGCATTATAACAAATATTTATACTAATATTATCTTTCTTTTTTCACAACAAATCTAATAATGTTTGAAGTGCTCGTAATACTCCCAAAGAAAGAAGAGAACCATCAAGCTAGCAACTCAGTTTATTTTTCTATATTTATTTTCAGTTAGCTAGCTACAATATTACTTTTACTTTGTTTGAGAGAAAAAAAAAATCTTTGTTGATAATAGGAATCATCCAAATGCTTAACTTGTTTTTGGTGATGTTAAATAATGTTTAAAATGTGTTTTGTATGATTAATAAATTGATAAACTCTGTTAAAATGAATTTGTTATTAAAATTTGTATTGAATGTACGAAGTTATTAACTTATTACTAAAACTATTAAAAATAAGTTTATTTTTGTTTTAATAGATTAAGTTATTTATCTAATTGATTGAAATTATTTGGATTTTTAAATATGTGAGAATGTAAATCAAGAAGTTAAATTTTTTATTTTAATCTTATTTACTTAATCGAGTAAAATCGATATTGTCTATGGTATATATTTGTGGTTGGTTCCTTTACCATGCACCAAAAAACATTACAAAAGCTTCACTTGTTTGACAAGAACATCCTTTGAGCATTCTTGTATATTATACTTTCTTATTCTTTTTCCTTAATTTGTGTGAACTTGTTGAACTTATGTATTGATCTATTTTTTTTGTTGTTATCCTTTATTTTAAAGTGAAAGTCTTTTTGTCGTTATTATACTGTGATATAGTTTTTCTAGAATTTCTTATAGTTCTAATTCTGTTACTAAGGAATGTGTGCCATGTATAAACAATTTTATAATTCCACATTAAATGTAAGAATATTAAAAGCTTTTTAAAGAATATTTCATTAGAACATTCAATGGGATGTGTAATCTTACTTTTTGGAGACAGGAATTATTATAAGGACAATGATATTTTGACAATACTTTTTTATAATTTTTTTTACAACAGGACACATGTCATCATTCCATTAGTCTATTTGAATTTATGTTTAAAAAATATTTAAAACAAATCGATCACAAAGTGTCACGTATGCATTGTCAAAAAGTTGTTAAAAAATATTGTTAAAAAAGTTTTTCCTTATTATAATTCAATACCTTTATTAATGCGTGTATTTTATTGTACTATGTTGACCTTGTTGACCAAGTAAGTGCATTTCACAATCTAACTAGTCCAATTCAGCACAACTTCACGTCGTGATTATTTGCTTGTGATAAAGTAAGTATATATATATATATATATATATATATATAATGTTATACCTTTTAAGTACACTAAAGAAAATAAAAATGGTTAATATGCATATAACTTATAAAGTTTGAACTATAATTTAAGAGCAATCTGTATGAGAATACAGTAAGATTTTGGTTACGGGATAAAATGCGTATTCTAGAACTAGGCCCTGTTAAATTTTAGAAGTAAAGAAAAATCACATGTTAAAAGAAAGGTAAAAGGTGACAACTTTTCTTTCGCAACTTCTATGCATTCGTGTCAAAACTTTAAAATTAGAGAAATACCGCACATTAAGAAAACTCGTAAAAGAGGAATATTTTTCTTACGACTAATTTACGCCCCTAGTTTCGTGACATTCATCTCCAATCAATTATTCAAAGCCATATGCAAATTCTGGACAATAGTTTAAATTAGTTTGGCCTAAACAACTTTCAATTTCTCAATATATAATCGATTGTTATTCAGTGTATACTATTTGCTTTTAGATTAGCTACTTCATATATCGATCCTTTAATCTAAGTTTATAATATTATCTTTCTTAATTCTACCATTCACATCTTTATTAAATTAAAATACGTTTAACACACTACGTACAAGGTAAACAAATGACATGTTTAATTCCTTCCATTAATATACGTAAAACATATAAAAATTATCATAATAAAAAATAAATTTAAAAGCAAAAAGGAAATGTTAAAATATTTTAATATCGATTAAAATGATAAACATAATAAATAATTATGTTTTCGTGGATTCAAGTCCAAATTTTATAATTTAGTAGAAAAAATGTTATTTGATATTCACAACAAGAGTTAACCTAAAGACAAAGTCAACCTATCACAAGGCATTATAAAGAAAAGAAAGAAAAGAAATAAATGTAGGTAACACATTTTTATATTTCTTTTACACCTAATAGTTAAAATAATTATAAGATAATGAACTTTTGTATTTTTAAGAAAAGTAAAAAATTTGTGTATATTCAAACTAAAGAAATGTCCACGACGACATGTTATCCAATGTTCCTCTTTGACTGTCCAACGTAACATTATCTATAAATACAAAAATTTTCCTCCATGATCAACATATCCAACAAAGTACAACCTAAGATTCTACACATTTCAAAGTTAATACAAACTTCCCATTCTGCAGTAGCAATCATACGAAAATGATCGAGATTCTTCAGAATATGCAGCTGATAGCTCCTGTCTTCCTCTTCCTCTCCCTCATCCTTCCCCTCATCTTCTTCTTCTTCTACTCCTCACTTTTCAACAAAAAAGAGGCTGCTCCAACCAAACAAACCGTTACTATCCCAAAATCATACCCACTCATTGGCTCCTACTTAGCCCTTAAACGCACCGGAAACCGCCGTATCCAGTGGCTATCTGATATAGTCCAAATCTCACCCGCCAACACCTTCACCTTCCAACGCCCACTGGGCCACATCCAGGTCTTCACTGGAAACCCTTCCAACGTCGAGCACATTCTCAAGACCCGCTTCTCCAACTATCAAAAGGGCTATTCCGTCATTAGCACCCTCTCCGACTTCCTCGGCGCGGGCATATTCAACGCCGATGGCAACACATGGAAGTTTCAAAGACAAGTCGCAAGCCACGAATTCAATACAAAGTCTCTCCGCAAGTTCGTGGAGCAAGTGGTGGATGCCGAACTCTCCCACCACCTCATCCCTATCATGTCTTCAGCGGCACAACAAGACCAGACCCTCGATTTCCAAGACATCCTCCAGCGCTTCGCCTTCGATAACATCTGCAAAATCGCTTTTGGATTCGACGCCAACTACCTGACGCCGTCTGTTGAACGGAGCAAGTTCGCGGTGGCGTACGAAGAAGCGTCAGAGATAATCAGCAAACGGTTACGCGAACTGTTTCCATTAGTGTGGAAAGTGAAGAGGGCGCTTAACATAGGTTCGGAAAAGCGGTTGCGAATGGCAGCGAGGGAAGTGCACGAGTTCGCTAAGAACATAGTGAGAGAGAAGACGAGAGAGCTGAAGGAGAAGGAATTCCTTGAATCGGCAGACATGCTTTCCCGTTTCTTGAGTTCGGGGCACTCTGATGAAGACTTTGTGACGGACATAGTCATAAGCTTCATATTGGCGGGGAAGGATACCACGTCAGCAGCGCTGACGTGGTTTTTCTGGCTTCTTTCGAAGAACCCTCGGGTGGAGAAGGAGATTGTGAATGAGATATTGGACAAATCGGAGGCTCCGGTATACGATGAGGTGAAGCATATGGTTTACACGCATGCAGCGTTGTGCGAGAGCATGCGGCTGTACCCGCCGGTGCCCATGGACTCCAAGGAAGCGGTGGAGGACGACGTTTTACCGGATGGGACGGTGGTGAAGAAGGGGACGCTGGTGACTTATCACGTGTACGCCATGGGGAGGTTGGAGAGTATTTGGGGTGAGGATTGGGCAGAGTTTAAGCCAGAGAGGTGGTTAGAGAAGCTTGAATCCGGAAAGTGGAAGTTTGTGCCGAAAGATTCTTTCACATATCCTGTGTTTCAAGCTGGTCCCAGAATATGTTTGGGCAAAGATATGGCTTTTATGCAGATGCAAAGTATGGTGGCTGGGATTCTTCGACGGTTCGCGGTTGTTCCCACGTTGGCTGAAGGGGTGGAGCCCAACTTCATTTCCTTCCTTTCCTCCCAGATGGAAGGTGGTTTTCCGGTCAAGATCATTCAGCGGGAAACCTCAAATTAATACCCAACTTCTTGCATTTCGACCACGTCATTATTTTACTAGTATCATGTTTGGGATTTGAGTTTGAGTTTTATGTTTCAAATTGTTTGTCTTTTTTTTTTTTATTAATATTCATAACCATTATTATTTGAGAAGAAAAATATTTGTTTGACCCTTACGGGTATTTGAAAACTTATTTTCAAGAATAAAATAACCATAAAAAAGGTAAGCTTTTGTATTTGTAAGTATCGAAAAAGATAAAACGGATAAAATAGTAAATATTTAAGATTTTTAAAAGTAACATGACACAATTTTATATTATTTGATATTTAATATAAAAGTAAAATAATTATAAAACTGTAAACTTTTGTATTTTCTTAAGAAAAAAGAAAGTAAAAAATAAGTAAAAGTAGTATAAAATAAATATAAAAAATTTTGTAAAAAAAGAAAATAGAGAAAAATTGTCTTATTAATTTTGAATAAAATATGAGAAATATATACAAGAGAGAATCTATAATTCTCTGCTATTTTATCCCTATAAATTTTCTATAATAATGTAACATTATTACTGCAAATCACCTGTAATAATAACAACAATATATTCTCTCAATAATATCGGGATATGATTTATTTTCTAACACTCCTCCTCAAGCTGGAACATACAGATTGTATGGATAAAGTTTGGAATACATAAACTCAATTTGAAATATGTAATCTGTCTTCAAGAGTGTCATCGGCGCGTCGTCATTTCCGTTGTTCACCACTATTAATGAACAACAAATTGCAAGAACAAATGAAGGGTCTGCAGCAACAAACTGCAAGGGCAAACAGCAACAGACCTGCAGGGATTACACTATTCTGCAGCAGCTGGAATTAAAAGGCTAATAGCCACAAACCTGTAGGGACTTAATCACCCTAAAAAGCGACAAAACTTCAAGGGACTTAACTGCCCTAAACAGCAACAAGCCTTCAGGAAACATCTGTCCTCCAGAGACAAACAGCAACAGACCTGCAGGGACTACACTACCCTGCAGCGGCTGGAATTGAAAGGCTAACAGCCACAAACTTGTAGGGACTTAATCACCCTAAACAGTAACAAAACTTGAAGGGACTTAACTGCCCTAAACAGTAACAAGCCTTCAGGAAACCTCTGTCCTCTAGAGGCAAACAACAACAGACCTGCAAGGACTACACTATCCTGCAGTGGCTGGAATTAAAAGGCTAACAGCCACAAACCTGTAGGGACTTAATCACCCTAAACAGTAACAAAACTTCAAGGGACTTAACTACTATGAACATATGGAAGGCCTTCAGGAAACAACTGTCCTGCAGAGGCAAACAACAACAAACCTTCAGGGACTTCACTGCCCTGAGTAGCAACAAAACTTCAAGGGACTTAACAGCCTGAACATAAGGGAGGCCTTGAGAATGAAGAAGAAGATAGCGAAAGCAATAGAGGTAGGACTAGGTGTTGGTGCATCGGTGGCACAAGTGGCAGAGATGATGGCCGCAAAAGTTGTCGGCGACAGTGGCCGAAGATGGTGGTCAGATGGCAACACCGGACAGATGCGAGACAAAAACTAGATATTGCCCATTGAAGTATAAAGGCACAGGTTGAAAAAGAGACTTTTAGAGAGCCGCCAGTGGCGAGTAGAAAAGGATCGGAAAACCTACTCTGATACCATGTAAAGAAAGAAAATAGGGAAAAATTGTCTTATTAATTTTGAATAAAATATGAGAAATATATACAAACTATAATTATACTATTTTATCCCTATAAATTTTCTATAATAATGTAACATTATTACTGTATTCTATAATAATGTAACATTATTACTGCAAATGACCTATAATAATAACAATATATTCTCTCAATAATATCGGAATATGATTTATTTTCTAACAAATTTAAATATATGAAATAATTATTTTTCGATTTTTAATATTTTTAATTTAGTCTTATTTAACTTAAAATTGAGTGAATGTGGTAACCTTTCTGAACATTATATTGGTTAGCGTAAAGTAAGACGTGGCATTATTCATGTTGTATTTTCGTCTTAGTTAGATGTTATTTTATTTTGGACATCCTTTTCTAGACTGAAAAATAACTTGCGTATACTCACAAGTGTGCAAAAACTTGGAAATTTATAGGTTTATGATTGGCTGAATGTTTGTGTGATTTTGAGATACGATTTCAATAATTTAGTGGAGGTTGTGGTTAAATTATTATAGGATCATTTGTTCACCGTTTGGTTCCTAAGTCATTGACAGTTTTGATTCTTTAATTATTGTTGTGTTAGTTTGTTTGCGGACTTTATATTTGGTTTAAAATATTGTTTATATAGAATTTTCTTATCAGAACTAATTTTTTAAGTTTATGTGTTTGATAAAAATAACTATTATCCATATAATCTTAAATTTATGGTTTTAATGATTAGAACTATAAATTATAAATTATAATATGTACAATAGTGATAAAATAACACAGCATTTAACATCTGATATTAATAAATAAAATCTTTTATAATTTATCATTACTATAAACTTATGAATAAACAACACTCAATTATTTATTTGATTAAGCAATATAATATAAGGAATCTTTGGAATTTGGATAACTCAAAATTGTTGAAAATGAATTGGCAAGTCTCTTGGATTACGTACTTACATCAGTTTCTGAACACATAAATAAACATTAGCGTGTTTGATGTGGAAATTGGGTGTCTATAATACCCAAGTTTCCATTAATTTCTCCCTACCAAATTCTCATAACTGGGAAAAGTAAAGAAAAACATTAGAGTTGAGCAAAGTGTCTTTGTATGCATAGATGAATTTCCTTTCACTGTGTAGTGAATTTTGAGATGAGAGCTAGTAAGCCCAAGTCGTAGCCTGCTGTAATTATTCATATAGCTGTTCTTAAGAAAGACTTCTTCCTATACAGAGGTGCACTGGTACAAAAATAATGTTTTATGATGTATAAAAACGAATTATAACGTACATAGTTTTGTACGTTATAATAGGTCTACACATTTTATGACATAGCAAAAATTTATGTCATGATAGTATGAACATATTATGACGCAGTTTCTAAAATCAGTCCATTTTTTATATGAATATTGAAAAAAATGGTTTCGAATTGATATTGCGTAAAACTATCTATGTTTACATTAATTAGAGTTATTTCTTTTTTTTATAGACTTATTGACATTCTTTCTTCTTTCAACCAGCACAAATTTTAAGTTGACATCCATAAAAAACTATGTTCAGGCTATCATAACGTAAATTTTTGCTACGTCATAAAATATGTAGACCTATTATAACGTACAAAATTATATACGTCATAGCTCGTTTTTGTACGTCATAAAATATGATATTTGTACTAGTAGTGTTTGTTGGAATTTTATCTATTGAGCTTCTTATGTTTCCATAGTTTTTTTATATGAATCATGTTTCTGGTTACTTTTGTCTTTCCCTGTTTATTTTTATTGTTTACTATGTATCCTTTGCATTTACTTTTATTATGGATCTTGATTATATGTGTAATTAATTTGTAATGAAATTTTAATTGATTAATTTTATATATAATAAGGGTATTGACATATTGATTATAAAAGACACTCTCCATGATAGATATCTCCCCTTCCCTTTTCCTAAGTGAAAGGTATAAAAATGGTACTACTATTGAAAATTATTGTGATTCTTTTTATATTACCTTTTTGCATTCATGTTCTTCTAATTTTAATTTTCTTAAAATTAATCTCACGTCCGCATGCTATCTCACATTTTCTAAACCATAATGATTTTCTAAATACACTCGGGTAAGCATAATTTTCAATACCCATGTTAACATAATTCAGAGTCCCAAGTATAATAGAGCAATAATTTGTAAAAGAATACAATAACTATTTTAATTAGGTCAAAACTCTCATTTGGTCCTCATATTTGTATGGCAATCTCAATTTGGTCATCATATTTTTTTTATCTCAATTTAGTCCTGTCAACACCCAATTTCGTCCGGGCGACTAATAATAGGATTTGTTTTTATTTTTGTCTTATTTTATTTTATATTTACATTTATTTTATTTTGTGTTATTATTTTTAATTTTTAGTTTACTTTGATTTAGTTTTTATTTTATTTGATTTTATTCTTATATTCTTTTCGAAAAAGATAAAAACAAAAAAAGAAAAGCAAAAT
>NC_028353.1:1882809-1885685 GCF_000741045.1 Vigna radiata var. radiata | reverse complement strand
GCGTAGGCCTTGTGCTGACAACCTTTTCCGATTTCAAATAAATTCAAAATCAATAAAAATATTTTTAAAAGGTTTAAGCACACGTGCGACCGCTCGCGTAGGCCTTGTGCTAAAAACCTTTTCTCTTTCTATATAAAAAATACAAAAAAATACAAAATCTTCAAAAACTAAAAACATCTTCAAACAATCAACCTTTTTGAAAGAACTACGTAACCCTGATTTCTCAGTATGACTGAGAATACGTAGGAGCAAGGTCAATCCTTGTCGGGCCCAAAAACCAAAAAAATATTTTTGTTTCTTTATTTTGTTGTTCTTGGGATAGTTAAATATTTTGCAAACCATATCTTAATTCGCGCATTTAATTAAAGGTACTGCCTTAGGGCAGGCGTTGTAGGGTGCTGATACCTTCCCTACACGTAACCGACTCCCGAACCCGAAATTCAGTTTTCGCAGACCTTGCCTTATCATTTTATGGTTTTTCCGTAGTTTTCCAGAATAAACTATGGTGGCGACTCCAAAAACTTATTTTTTAAATTATTATCTTTTTTTGGATCGTCGTCGTCCCGTCGCGATTTTCCGATTGCGACAGATGGCGACTCCACTGGGGATTTTGTGAGAGTCAGGCCATTTAATTAGATGCGCGAATTCGATGTGGTTTTGCCTGGTGTTTTTCTTCCCCTTTTCGTTATCTATGCTTGATATTTGGAATAACTGCATGTGAATTTTTGGATATTGAACCCTAGGGTAGAAAACATGCTTATATCTGCCTGTGAAGTTTTCTGGCTGTTTTGCAGGTGAGGGTTCGGGTGCATTGCATTCTCCCTTCACACACACACATATTATGCATCTATTGAGAGAGGCCCTATACCCGGGTCTGAGCGCAGCTTAGAGTTAGAGGAGTTGTGTAGCGGTGTCACTCTGGGATGTACTTCCTGTTTGGCTATCGTGAGAACTCCAGCTAGAGTCTGTTCTCTTCATGTGTGTTTCCACACCTAGTTGATTACTCGACTGTTGTGGAGATGCTGTGGAGGGGGCCATAGCTCTAGTGACCATTGACCTTCAGGTTCAGGGAACCATCCTTGTGATATTGCATATACTCGACCTTGAATCTAAAATGTTGAACCTTCACTAGGGCACAAAGGGAGATGTGTGTATCCTTATAACCCTCACTTTTGCTTAATAAAATCAAGCACCTTGTACATATCATTGCATTCCTTCTTTGTTGCTCATGTTTTTATGGTCTCGTCAAATTTTGTGAGTTCTAGTCAAGAAATTATAAAGTTGTGATGACGGTAAAATGGAAATTAACATGGGATTTTGAGTCAAGGGGCATTCAAGTTTGAACTTTTTGAAGAAAAGCATATGCATTGAAGTCAAGGGGGGCAACATCAATCTCTTGAGGGATATGAAAAAGATGACCTTGAAAGATGCATTCAGGAATGGGTGGGGAATTTGTTGGTCCTGTCAGAGGTGGAGGTTCAGACAACAACAATTATTGTTTTAACCCAACACTATGACCCATTTCTAGTTGATGCCAACAATAGAAGAATTTGAGGAGACCTTAGATGTATTCCTTATGGGAAACACTTCATACCACTTTGGGGCAGTATGTACCTGATTCGCAGCTAGCAAGGATAATGAAAGTTCCCCTTATGAAGTTGGAGAGTGAATTCATACTTAAAGGTACAACAAGGGACCTTCCTCAAGGATACCTATGGTGGTTCTTGCATTGATTGACCTATGAGGAAATATGGGAAACACATAAATGTACTAGCTCTTATCGACTATGGTGTCATGCTTTTTCCTAGTACAAGGGATTTTGTTGACTACGCTGCAATGAGAGCATTGACAAGATAAAAAGTTTGCTTTGAGAGTCCAGTCTTGGTTGTCCTAACTGAAATTTACGGGACTCTTAATTAGTGTCATGAGCTAAAGGTCAGGAAGATGTTACACTCTTTACCGGTGTCGTATGTATGCTTCATTTCTCGTAGGAGTAAGAGTGCTTTGAATGCCACATGTCCCCTGGGTGAACTACTGCATTGTAAACCAAAGATGAAAAGGGTAAATGAATGAGCTCAGTTCTGTGCAAGCTCAGAAGAGGAAAAGTTTAATTGGCGTGTCTCTTGGCAGCAAATATTGTGTATCAGACACCATTGCAGGAATTACCCTAATGTCCCCTTCATGGGTATCCATTGTTGTGTATGTATTAACAAAAAAAAAATAGAAAAAGGAACAAAAGAAAAAAAAACAAAAAGAAACAAAAAAAAGAGAAGAAACAAAAAAAAAAAACACAAAAAACAGAAAGAAAAAAAAAGAAAAAAATTTGGGTATCCTATGAGAGGGTCGTCAACACCTGCATCTCTTACCACATTGCAGATATTCTGAGGAAGAGACCTTTACTGAAATGCTTCATGCTAGGGACACTTGGGGCAACGTTGTTCGCTTGGAGAGATGCCCGAGATCATGGACTATTAGTGAAAGATTCCCTTAGCCAAATTGATCAAGAAGAGGGTTAAGACAATCAAGTTGCCATTCAAGTTAATTTCTCCTTACCTAAACTGCAAGAAACAAGTTCATAATGCTAAGCAGTGGGTGAGAGTAGTAGTGGCGAAATTGAAGGAGGAACGACATCGTCGAGCTAAAAAAAAAGAAGGCATCAAAAAGCGGGTGTTTCAGAAGAAAGAGTATGTTGTTGAACAAAGGGCGAGCTACAGAGTTCGAAGAGNGGCCTAAGATCATGGACCGTTAATGAAAGATTTCTCTCAGCCAGATTGATCACAACGAGGGTGAATACAGTCAAGTTATCATCCAAGTTAATTTCTCCTGACCCAAATGGTGAAAAGTAATTTCACAATGCTGAACAACGTGTGAAAGCA
>NC_028353.1:1878113-1879603 GCF_000741045.1 Vigna radiata var. radiata | reverse complement strand
GCAAAATTAATCTTTTGAAAATAAAGCAATCAGAGTTCAAAATGATGTGTGGCCTTCTTGTTTTTACCTAAAAGCAAAAATATATCCGTTGTCACCCTGTTTGAGCCAAAAATAAATTCTTTTTCAAAATCATTCCCAAGCAAGGGTTGTTATCAAGTAGGCGTCGACTCATGACGCAAATAAAGAGCACTCAATAATAAAACGAAGAGAATTCATCAAGAAGAGTGAATAACAAACAAAAGAAAAACAAAAATAAAAGTAAAAAAATCACAAAGTGATGATGAGCAAAAGGAATGAAAACCAAAGTTCAAGGAAAAAACAAAGTGCTCAAAAAGTCAAAAGGTTGATGCAATGCCTAGATGATAACCTTTGTTTCAAAAAATATAACCAACAAACATTCATTTGGGCCTTTATATCCTTTCTTTCAATACCTTTTAGCCCTTAGCCACGTTACAAGCCTAATAAAGCCCACACAGATTGGATAATGTTTGCTCACTTTTTCATAAAGCTTAATTTTGCGATAAGACGAAGTGACTTTCAATGTGTCGTAAAAAAAAAAAAAAAAAAAAAAAGATAAAAGAATTGAAAAAAAAAGAAGAAAAAAGTGATGTCTCGGGAAGAGGGGATCACCCTGCCATCTAACCAGAAGCTTGCAAAAGAAAAATCAAACTAATTTGGGGACATCCTTTTAGCCGATCCTTTTCATGTCCAATACCTCTTCCAAACAGAACCCTTGCCAAAGAAAAACCGGGACAACTTTGTGAGTCTCACTCGAGTTTTTCATCAACCCATACCACAATAAACAAAGAAAAAGCAAACAACAATTGGGCAACTTTGTGAATCTCACACAAGTTTTTCATCAATCCATAACTTCAAGACTGGGGCAGCTTTGAAAATCTTCTTTGAAATTTTCCCCCTAATCGTCATGAATCCAAACCTCAACTCATTTTCCTAAACACAAAACCGGGGCAAAATTTTTGATATATTGTGTTTCGTCTTGACACTCATTTGAGGATTGAAGTCCCCATGTGCTGGTCCCAGTCTTTCAAACCATTCCGCATGACTCTCATCCTCTTCAAAACCGTCCCTTTTGCCAATAAATTCAAGCATGTGTGCACTGATGTCAAGAAAGAAAAAGTCAAACATATAATCATATCTAGCATTAGACCTTGGATGTATGACATTACTCAGATTTCACAAAATCTTGAAAATAAAGACCAGTTTGATGATTGCAAGTAAGATTACTGACTCAAGCAAAAAGAAATGCAAAATAAAGCAAATGCTTTTCATCAATCCATCAAAAAAAAAGTTTTTCGGATTGAAACCCTCTTCATTCATATGAATGGTTATCGAATCCTTCTTCTTCAAAAATACAAAAAGAATAACATTCGGGTTTTCTCTTTCAAGCCATATTGTTTCAAAAATCAAATTGCAAAACATTTCACAAAATTATGAATTTCAAAATCCCATAAGCCCAGTTTCATCTGGCA
>NC_028353.1:1824246-1873353 GCF_000741045.1 Vigna radiata var. radiata | reverse complement strand
AGTGAAACTATACATGCACATATAAAACTGTTGCAGGAAGTGCTTCCTGTACAATTAACACCTACCATAGGATACAAGGTGTCTTGTGAATATCCAGAATATTTGTCAGCATATATAATGGACATCAGAGAAAATGACAGAAAATTGAAAGAAATGCAAATAAAAATGACCATATCCTTAAAACAAGTTCATGTTACCCGTAGGATGAATAAGGAAATGTGTATTGCCTAAGGGGTTGATGGGAAAATTCTGACAGCTCATCCGATCTTCTTCATTCAAATTCGAAGAATTGCACACAACACCACTTACAGAAATAACACAAACATTTATGAGAAAGGCCACCGAGAGAGTGAAAGCACTTTCTGTCATGTAAAAGCTACAAGCCTCCTGCAGAAGAAAATTGTTGAATGAGACAATTCAGGATTCTCAGGTGTTGATTCCTTGTTCGGAGACCAACCAAATACACCAAGCAAAAATAGGAAAGGGAAAATCCCCAAATTCAAAACGATACAGTTCTGTTGTGATCGGCGGCAAGCTTGGCAGCAACCGGTGGCGATGGTGGTGCCTTGACTCGTGGCTCGCAGTGAGCGGACTCCCTCAAGAAGCGATTGATAGAGGAACGAGAGAGCTTCTCTCTCACAGGTGAAGAGAAGAAGGAAAAGGGAGACTTGATGCCATGCCGGCGATGTCTCCAACGGTGAACAGGGTGACAACGACGCGATTCCCAAATTGTCAAATCCCTAATTCCTATTAATTATTTCTGTTTCAATTAAAAAACCTAAATAAAAATATCTAATTCCACGTCAAAAGCTTAATTTTAAATATTAATATCCACGTATTTAAATCTTTATAATTCAGTTAATTTTCTCTAGATCACGTCATCACAGTTTCACAGCGTTAGTCATTATTTAACGGAAAGGACTTAATTGTCTCATTTTTACAAATTATAGGACCAAATTGAGACAAAAAAAAAATATAATGACCAAATTAAGATTGCCATACAAATATGAGGACTTAACCTTCTAATCACGCCAGGTCAAAGAAATACGTATTCATGTCCAAACACTCATGCTAAACTTAAAGTTCCAGAAGAAAATCCAGTATCCAAATTGAGAAATATATACGTTAAAAAGAAAGATAAAAGGTGACAATTTTGCTTACGCAAACAAATTTTTTAGACAATATTTCATATTAAGAAAAAACATAAAGGGTGACGATTTTGCTTACGTACCCCTCTCGTCAAATCCAAAAAAGCTAAACAGAAAGGTAAGAAAAATTCTAATAAAAGTTTATGATATTCATCCCCCTTAATTCTTCCAAGGCAAATGTGGAAAGTGTGGATAGTAGTTAGAATAGTTTAGCTTATGATATTTTTTAGCGTATAATATTTTCTTTTAAATTAGTTACCTCATAGATTAATTCTCTTATTTAACTTTATAAATTTATCTTCCTTAATTCTACTATTCACAAATTTATTAAATTAAAATATGTTTACCGTGCTGAAAGTACAGAGACGACATATTTCATTCCTTCTATTAATTCTACAAACAATATTCGCCAAACTTATGTAAATTATGATAGTAAAAAATAAGTTAAAAAACTAAAAAGAAATGCATGCTAAAATATTTTAAATATCAACTAAAACAGTAAACATAATAATGTAACTGGATATTTATTTCAAGGATAATCAAGTTCAAACTTTATAATAAAGTAGAAATAATTAGTGGATTCTGAACCATAAGTTTTTAAGCCTAGTAGTTAGAGCAATTAAAATATCTCAAAAACAGACAAAATGCAGACATCAGCAGTGAGGACTTGTTCGATACATTTTCTCCCCGCCTTTTCTGTTTGTCTGCTCAACATATTCTTCACTATATATACACAAATCTTACTTCAACACTAACATATCCAAAAGATTACAACTCAACATCTATCTAGTACACACTCAAAAATTTCATACTAAATTCGGATACGAAAATGATTGCGATTCCCCTGAATCTGGAGCTGATAGCTCCTGTCTTCCTCTTCCTCTCCCTCATCCTTCCCCTCATCTTCTTCTTCTACTCCTCACTTTTCAACAACAAAGAGGCTGCTCCAACCAAACAAACCGTTATTATACCAAAATCATACCCACTCATTGGCTCCTACTTCGCCCTTAAACGCACCGGAAACCGCCGTATCCAGTGGCTATCTGATATAGTCCAAATCTCACCCGCCAACACATTCACCTTCCACCGCCCACTGGGCCGCCTCCAAGTCTTCACTGGCAACCCTGCCAACGTCGAGCACATTCTCAAGACCCGCTTCTCCAACTATCAAAAGGGTTATTCCGTCACTAGCACCCTCTCCGACTTCCTTGGTACGGGGATATTCAACACCGACGGCAACACCTGGAAGTTCCAAAGGCAAGTCGCCAGCCACGAATTCAACACAAAGTCTCTCCGCAAGTTCGTTGAACACGTGGTGGATGCCGAACTCTCCGACCGCCTCATCCCCATCATGGCTTCAGCGGCACAGCACGACCAGACCCTTGATTTCCAAGACATCCTCCAACGCTTCGCCTTCGATAACATCTGCAAAATCGCCTTTGGCTTCGACGCGGAGTACCTGACGTCGTCAGCTGAACGGAGCAAGTTCGCGGTGGCGTACGAAGAAGCGGTTGAGATAAGCAGCAAGCGGTTCCGCGAACTGTCTCCGTTAGTGTGGAAAGTGAAGAGGGCACTGAACATAGGTTCCGAAAAGCGGTTGAGAATGGCTGTGAAGGAAGTGCACGAGTTCGCAAAGAACATAGTGAGAGAGAAGAAGAGGGAGTTGAAGGAGAAGGAATCCCTTGAATCTGTAGACATGCTTTCGCGGTTCTTGAGTTCGGGGCACTCTGATGAAGACTTTGTGACGGACATAGTCATAAGCTTCATATTGGCGGGGAAGGATACCACGTCAGCAGCGCTGACTTGGTTTTTCTGGCTGCTATCGAAGTACCCTCGAGTGGAGAAGGAGATTGTGAAGGAGATAATGGAGAAATCGGAGGCTCCGGTCTACGATGAAGTGAAGCATATGGTTTACACGCATGCAGCGTTATGCGAGAGCATGAGGCTGTACCCGCCTGTGCCCATGGACACCAAGGAAGCAGTGGAGGACGACGTCTTGCCGGANGGGACGGTGGTGAAGAAGGGGNCGCTGGTGACTTATCACGTNTACGCCATGGGGAGGTTGGAGAGTATTTGGGGTGAGGATTGGGCGGAGTTTAAGCCAGAGAGGTGGTTGCAGAAGGTTGAATCCGGAAAGTGGAAGTTTGTGCCAAAAGATTCTTTCACATATCCTGTGTTTCAAGCTGGTCCCAGAATGTGTTTGGGGAAGGATATGGCTTTTATGCAGATGCAGAGTGTGGTGGCTGGGATTCTTCGGCGGTTCGCGGTTGTTCCCACGGTGGCTGAAGGGGTGGAGCTGAACTTCATTTCTTTCCTGTCCGCCCAGATGGGTGGTGGTTTTCCTGTGAAGATCATAGAGAAGGAAACCTCAAATTAATACCGAAGTTCTTGCATTTAGACCACGTCATTGGTGTTACTAGTACTATGTTTGGGATTTGAGTTTGAGCTTTGAGTTTTAGTTGTTTGTGTTTCTTTATAATATGAATATGAATAATCGTTTGGGGAAAGACGAGTGAAGTGGAATTTGATTTTGATGCATTTAGACCACGTCAGACTTACCTTATGTATTAAAACCATGATATATATATATATATATATATATATATATATATATATATATATATATATATATATATATATATATATATATATATATATATATATATTAGGCACATCCTGACTAGTAACTTTGTTCTTACACATAGTAAATTCAAAAGTTTTCCATCTCCCTTTGTCTCTCACAAATATACCTCGCATTGCAATTAAAAGGCCATGTTCCGTCCCTGTGTTTCAATTTCTCGAGGAACCAGGTGCTTGATCCAGCCATCCAAGTGATGCACGTGTTAATAACATGAACCAAAACTCAATTGTCATTGGAAAATGGAGAATCTTCTTTTTCTGTCATGTTTGGCTGTGATCGAGTCCACCGCCTCAGCGGCTTAGATAATAAAGAACCCATAATTGTTTTCGACTCTGCCTCAATCTTCTTCTGCCCACTACTACCATTCACATTTTTAACTTTATTACCTATGTAGAAACACTTAACGCATTCTGAAATCTTCCCACTAGTCCTCTTCTATCGAGCAACATCAACCATTTCTTCTCATCCCTGTCAGTGTCAACTTCCAAAAACATCTTTGCATAGCTTGCTTGGTCTTGAACATTTTCATGTGCAAATATGTGATCACAGCTGGGAGTGCACCAAACATTAAGATTATCCTCCAGACATAATAAGCTTGTGGCATTGTGGACAAAAGTGGGTTAACCTAGAATGATGGAGCACTTGTTTGGAATTCAAATGTAATTCTAAGTCTTCATGTCATAAAAATATGAAAAAGTATTATATAAAAGTAAAAGACAGTATAAATCCGTTGGGTTCAGATTTTATATTAGTATTGTATCTCTCCCATAAACCTCTTTCCACCAGCACTGTCGTCTCTTTCTTTCCTCCTTCAATCTTTTAGATCCTACGGGAATAATTAAAGCTTGACATCTGTGTGTTTTCTCAATAATTTCCATCCATCTCTGATTCAGCACAACCATAAACTTTTGAAGATATTCACTCTCTTTCTGGACATTTGAGTCTTCGTGAATCAGGTAACCAACAGATTCATAGAACGAGTATATTTGATGGGGTTCCAGATCTGCAAATGTATTTGGAATATTAGTAAAAAGTTCAGAAACAAATGGCCCGTTTTCTACAATTCTGGGTGATTACAAATTTACACTTGCCCTTCTGAACTATTCTAAAACATGTACCGAAGGCCATATCCCGAATTCCTAGATGTGTCTCAAGCATAATCTCAAACAACTTGTTCACGACAAATACTGAAAATGTTAAGATAGACTTAAATTTAGGGTTAAAAAACAGTAATATTTTAATGTTTTAAAAAAAAAAGCAGAAGTGAAGTGGATAGCATGTTATGTTTTGAATATTAATGATTATTATAGTACTTTTTTCTTTTAATAATTAAAGAAATTATGATTTGAAAATGAAAAGTCAAATGTTTATCTTTGTAACGACCATATGACACATGAAATATATAGACAAAGTAAATCAGTTTATATAGAAGAGTTTTAGTTAAAAAAAATTATATGAAGAGTTACTTAGCTTAAGTGTTGCTTGAGAAAATTTGAGTTAGAGTTTGATTGAGATGGTGAACCCTGGAAACTATCTCTCCCAACTAACAAAGAAACTCAATTATAATAATTGGAGTACTTAGATTATGACTTTCTTTGGTTTCCACAAGTGTGAGATGTTGTTGAAAATTGGAAGCAGTTGAAAAGAGTATTGGCAAGAAAATCATTATCTGTCATTGTTTCCCTAACTATATTCCCATTTTCATCTTCCACGGGAACATTTTTTTGTCATGCAACAGATCATAAACATTCTCAACTTTGACACAGGACCAACATAACCTTGCTGGCGCTAAAGAAGTTGTGAATCAATGCAGTCAACCATACGAGGCACCCGAAGTCCCATAATGCTTGTTGTTTCTGCAAGGTTCTCCAAACTAAAATGTGCCTTAAAGAATTCTACAACTACCATATTCCAGCAATCCAAAAAGACCTTAAAAACCTCATTAATTATCAACCACATACGATAAATGCCTAATAGAAAAGCAGATATATTGCTCAAGAATCCTAATAGGAACCTTGAAAATTGATGTGAAGAGCAGTGTCACATTTTCTATAAATGCTTGTTCCTCACTTGAATCGTGTGCGTATGCCTCGAGTATATCAGAAGTGGACAGAAGTATGCTTGATTGAATACTTCGTCTAGATATCATCGTAAAGCCTCCATGGAAGCAACACAAAGAAGTAGAGTAACAGGAGCTGGTGTTGATAATTCTACAATCCATCCGAATAAGGAAATTTGTATTAGAGCTTCCAACAAGATCAATTGACCCAGTCTCTTACACAAAGATAAAAATGTATCAAGCGCCCAAACTAATATATATGATTGCTGCACACGTCCATGAAACTAATAATAATTGGAATGGAACGACAATCTCAGTCTGCATTTGAGTGATAGGATAGCACATAGAGAATTCTTACTCGTAGGACGTGTTGAAAGTACTAAATTAGAAATAAAAATAATAATCTAAAAATAAGAAACCTAAATATTATAATCAAATATTATGTCTCGAACATATTTAGATAATCAAGGAATTTGCATGTTATAGAAATAATTTCACTAGTTCTATGATGGACCCAAAAATATTCGATCAAAAGTTTCTCAGAATTCTTAATGAGAAGATTCAATGTGTTAGTTGTATGGTAGGAATTTTGATACTGTATATATATTTTTTCTTCCTAATTCATTATTTATTTGTTACTGTGTTTCACATATTTTAAATCTTGACACGTATATTATGTTAAAATATTATAAAAAAATTATCAAAATAATCTTTTAATAACATATTATTATTGTCCTATAGATGATTTTATGTCATTTTAAAGATAAGAACAATTGATTTACCTTTCTTGATATTTGTAAATACTTTTTATTCTACTTATTTACCGAAATAATAGATGTCACAATCTGAATAGTTTTATTTCGTATGGATTTATATCATGTTATTTTCTCTTAGTAACTTGTAATGATGGTTAAAAACTCATGCATACGATTTTGTACTTTTTAAGTATCCTCATCTAAACATAATTTCCAATACTTATATATTGACATTATTCATAAATTTAAACATAGTAAAATACGATATGTGATATGTGCATATTGAAAAATGTAAATAATTCTTAAAAACACCATACATATATGATTATTATGATATAAATCTATATTAAAATTATATGTACTAAAGTTGTCAACATAAAAAATTATTAATATTGTCATCATAAAAGTACTACTACTTTATATATTAGATATTTTATTGATAAATGTAGGTAAAGTATCTCAAATTGAAGTATCGATACATCATAAGACTAAAGTAATTTGTAAGAGGATACAATAACTATTTTAGTCATGCATCATAGACTAAAGAAATTTCTAAAAGAAGACCTCGAATTTCGACGTGTTCAGGAACAATTTCGCAAAAAATGTCTGAATTTCTAAAACAATGTTTTGATTCATCAAATTTGGGTTTTTGTTGATTTTAAAATATGTCGTTTAAGATGTTATCGAACAAAGATTCGTCATAGGAAATTTTTACCGCTGGAAGACAATGGAAGATAACGACATCAAGATCAGAATCAACGAGCACCATAAACTACTTGAAGACATCAAAGTAAAGAACATAATGCTACCTGATGAGTTCGTTTCAGAACTTCTAATTAAAAAAACTATTGCCATCTTGGATTGACTACAAACAATGGCTGATGTAAGATCTGAGAAAAAACAATGTTTAAAAGTGAGTTTGTAAGGTAGCCTATATTTATTTATAAGAAAGGTTCCATGCATCTCACAAGTGTTGTGTAGTTCAGTTAGTGAGAGCTCTTTGTTGGGTTAGTACTTTGGTATTCAAATCCTAATTGATGCATAAAGTGTTTTATTTGTTTAATTATGCTTTTATTGACAGATGTGGTACTTATATGGATATATGTTATGATAGATATTATAATAAAAAATATCAGAATTAACGAGTACCATAAACTACTTGAAGACATCAAAGTAAAGAACACAATGCTATCCGATGAGTTTGTTTCAGAACTTCTAATTAAAAAAACTATTGCCACCCTGGATTGACTACAAACAATGGCTGATGTAAGATATGAGAAAAAACAATGTTTAAAAGTGAGTTTGTAAGGTAGCCTATATTTATTTATAAGAAAGGTTCCATGCTTCTCACAAGTGTTGTGTAGTTCAGTTAGTGAGAGCTCTTTGTTGGGTTAGTAGTTTGGTATTCAAATCCTAATTGATGGATAAAGTGTTTTATTTGTTTAATTATGCTTTTATTGACACATGTGGTACTTATATGGATATATATTATGATAGATATTATAATCAAAACAAATCATCATAACTTGATGGTTAAGTTGTGTGTTGGGATAAAAAAGAAAGGGGTTTGAGCTTATGCTAAGCACCTAGGAGGGTTTTATTTTTCACAGGATTTTCTGGGGGGAATGAAGGTTACAGATAGCTTTTATAAATGGATAAGTAACGAAAGCCTAAGGGGAGAAAAAGATCAAGCAATAAGTGTTGTGATAGAGGGTTTGTGGTTGGAGAAAGGAGGTTATGTGTGAACTTCTCTGGAGCAAAAACGCAAGACTAGGAGGAGTTATGGTCTAGTGTAGTGAACTTACTCGTGAGAGGAAGATTAGCACGGATAAACCATGGTAAAGGGATGTTAAACTCTTTTTTTTTATTTGGTGAAAAGAGAAAATGGATTTCTGTGATTGAGGTACTATCACGACAATTCCCATGTTGTTTCTAAAATGTTGAAACTATAATGTTGTTTGTTTGGTTGCGTCAATTCTATAGTGGTTGATGTGAAATTGGGGTGATTCTATGATTAAAAGGTTATCTTAGTTGTTCCAATCGATCATAGCTTCCCACAAACCTTGTGTATTCATCACGCCACATAGTAAGTTCTTCAAGCAGGTCAGGTCGTATAATGGCCATGCCTCTTCACCTAGGCCAAACAAAGCAGTAATGCATTGATAACCACAATGACCATCGACTACAACCTCAACAACATCGACAATCTAAGGATGACAAATCGGATGGAACTAATCTAACATTAGTACTTTCTTTCATTGAATCGATTTAGCCTTGGATTTGACTTGTACTTTTGGTGATGAAGACTCTATCATCGAATACAAGGTTACTACGTGCTCAAAATATGATGGGTCACCCTTCGTAGACCTTTCGTTTCGTTGAAGTTTAGCCTTTTGTGCACCTTTGATTTTCACTTTATGTGAAGGAGGTACCATAGATGTCATTATAGGACAAGCTATTTCAACTAACTTCTGATTGATGTTGACATTTTCTCCAATGTCAGCCTTCTTGAAACGTTCCTGAACCATATCAAGTTCATGCTCAATGCATAACTCTAGATGTGATTCAATTGACACAATACTTGAAAAGCTCAATCTGATCCACATCACATGAATTTCATCTAGAGGAACGCATCGACAAACACATGGTAGACCATAAGTTGATCTTAGAACGCATCGACAACGTCTACTGTCCAATCCTATATGTTTCACTCATTCAAATTCGTCAATAATGAGTCCCAAAACATATATCAAAATGCACCCAACAAATCTTTTATATCTTAATCCTTTATAAGTTTCACTCATGAGGTTAAGACCATTTTTCAAACAATGTCTTTATCTTATTATGTTAGACGACAACGATGTTATGAATATCATCCTAATACGAATATAAATATCTCATATTGGTCCCCAATATTCAAGTTCTAATGCGCAGACTCAACCTTGTTACTAACGAAACTAATAATATCATAACACATAGCATAAATAAGTAAAAAAAAATATAATAACAATTATCTCTTTGTTGTTGTGTTACCTAGATGCATAATTATGTTCATTATGCCTTAATGAAGTATGTCTTACATAGATTGATCCAATTGTGATTAACATATTAAAAAAAATAAAGGTCATGCAGTAGAAGCATACTGAAGACAATCAACATAAGCACTAAACATGGACTCTTCCTCACAATCCATCACATTTTTTCATGCTTCCATCAACACATCTCATGCCTCAACAAAATCCACTAACATTTTTTATTTGGATTTCACATTTTTCAAGATATGAAACTTACAAAACATTTGATAGTCTCATGATATACATTGTTAATCAAAGCAAGGTCTCTATCAGTAATAATCACGTGTGGACTGCCCTCATATGTTATAAATAAACCCCTAAACCTTTCCAATGCGCAAGTTAAATTATTATTGTGTTCACTTGATAACAATGCAAAGGCAGTTGATAAGGTCAACTGTATAAATGTGAAGTCGACTATCTCAAGAAGGGGGAGGCGATAATTGTTTGTCTTGTACATGGTATCCATCAAGAAAACAATATTAAATGCATTCAAAAGGTACACTACATCAGGATGTGTCTAGAAAATGTCACTTACCATGTCAGAATCGTACACACATTCACTCCATTAGATGTATTTATCTCGATCTAACATCATCATCAATTGTTTCATTTTAGCTCTCGACCCTCTCAAAGATTGTTTTTATGTGAACCTTGCGTTATATATTTGTTTTATTATTCTCACATTAGAATCATTATATTCTTTGAGAGTCAATAAAATATTTGAAGTACTTGACTCTTAGTCATGTCAACAAGTAATGACTATTAAGCAACATTTCACATGCTGACAAAAGGATGACAAACTAAAGTCTTAGTTAATTCATATTTGTGATATTGGTATTACCTTCAACATCCAATCCTCTCCATTAGAATAGGATTTGTCCCTCAACTTAAAGGGACACTCATATTTTCTTGTCCCAGATACACTCGGTTGAACATCATGTTTATATTTCATGTACTTCCCACTGATTTCACAACCTGACAAAACAAATGTCTTTCTTCCAAGTTCACTAGCTGTTGTGTCAACTCTTATTGTAACCACAACAAATCCAATATTGAATGCGATCTTTCAAACTCATTCAATTAAATCATGGTATGATGAGAATATTTGATTGATGGTAAAATTATTTGTATATTCAACTTCAAACACTTCATTTATGAAAGAAGAAAATTTGGACACAACTCGAATTTATTTGAGAATCCATTAAATGAAATGAATAATGATTCATTTTATAATATTAATCACAACCTATACAATAAATATATTTATTGCTCAATATTCCTCACTATACTAATAATATTATTAATAGTAATAACACATATTATACATTAAATAATAAATAAAAAATGAGAATAAAATAAATAAGTTTAAAAATATTAAAATTATTAACAAAACAGATTTTGTCATCAATTAATCATATAACACTACAAAAATTATGAATTTTAGGAGGGGTTTCTTTTCTGCAGTTTTGGAAAACTTCAATACATTCCGGCGATTTGTGCCTAACCTGCAGGTACCTTTTTTTTTTGTTTAAACCCTTTTTTGGTCCCTAAGTTAAGTTATGATGTTCAGTTTAGTCCCCGCTTTTAAAAATGTCAACATTTAGTCCCTATGATATGAAAAATATATCAAATTAGTCCTATTCGTTAACAAATCACAAGTTTTTCATTAAGTGATTTGCTGTTCATAACACCTTCCAGTAACAAATCACAAAATATTGGATACCTAGATATGAAAACTTGTGATTTATTGTTCATTAAGTGTTGTCATGAGGACTGATTTGATACATTTTTCATATCATAGGGACTAAAGGTTGACATTTTTAAAAGCGGGGACTAAACTGAACATCATAACTTAACTTAGGGACCAAAAAAGGGTTTAAACCTTTTTTTTTCTAAAAATTTCCGGCGGTCCTTAATATTAGAAAAGCTCCCGCACCTTCATTTCTGATTTTGCCCTAATCCCTTTTCTCTTAAGTAGTCTCATTTCTTCTGCTACACAGGCTTGCCCACGATCTTTCTTGTTGTGTGTTCGTGTTTCGTTCTGTTTTGTGTCTTCCCTTGCTTGGCTGAGCGTCGTGGTCGAGGCGGCGAGAACTTTGCTAAGGCAATTTTTATCACTTTCGTCTCCGTAGTATGTTCATCTTATCTCTTCAATCAGATTATTCTCTCGTTCTTTTTCTCTTGCTTGAGCCTCCATTCCTAATACTTCCTAGTTCCTCTCCTTCCTCTTTTACTCTAACCTAATCTTCATTTTTATCACTAAAATTCTAATACAATGTTCATTTTACAACTGTGGTGACTTTACTATATCTTCATTTTTCACTCTAACCTAGCCTTCATCGTTTCTAAAGATCACCTCCTTCAGGTTCGTGATTTTTATGTTTATGCTCTTCTACTTTTTCAATTCGAAGTATATCTAAAGCAATTTTGCAAATAAGTTATATGCCACTTGTGTTGAGTAATTTTCACTTAGCATGTAGAAATCCCTGGAAATAGAGGCGGTTCAGCATAACTCCGATTAGTTCCGACAGTTTTACAGAAACTCCTAGAAATAGAGGCGTTTCAGCATAACCCCAATTATTTCCGACGGTTTTACTGAAACCCCTATAAATATGGGTGATTTTTCGAAAACTCTGGTTAATTCTGCCGGTAATTTTGTGACGATGGTTTTTCTAGTAGTTTTCTGAATTGCAAAAAAGGTGTTTTTTGGAGGTTAAAACTCCGGGAAATACTAAAACAAACCCCAAGAAAAATTAAGTAAAGTGTCACCATTAAATGCAGAAGAAAAGAATTTGGTTGCTTTAAAGACAACAACTTCAAACTTTCAATATACCGGCTCCATCACGTATGTTTGGTAAAAAAAATTGTTTATTTTTTTTTTCTTTATCAAATTCGAGGTGCACCTTTTCTTTAATTAAAAAAACAAATTTGTAAGTTTGGAGATAAAAAAAGTTAAAGAGATGCACAAAGATTATGTTTTATTATTTTATTCATTCATATATTTAAAAAAGACCCATCACAAAATGTTATATAAACTAATATAAAAAGTTGTGAAAAAAATTGTTAAAAGATACAATTTTTTTCATATATACAAACTTATATAATCTGTGATACAACATCAAAATTGAAGAAGGAATCGAGTATCTGAGAGATATGGTACGCTAAAAGGAAACATAAAAGGTGACGATTTTGCTTACGCAAAGAAATGTTTGGTTTTTGGTGTAGCCATTCTTTTCAAACTTTAATGACAGACAAAAATCACATTAAGAAGAAACGTAAAAAGTGACGATTTTGCTTACGCCTAATGTCTCTGGTCAAACCCGAAAACGCTAAAAGAGAAAGGTAAGAAAAGTCTAATATTTTAACAACATTTTTTTAATAAAATAGGAAAAATAACATCCATCCCCTCATTCTTCAAACCCAAATGTGCAAACTGGTTTAGAATAGGTAAGCTTAAATAACTTTCAATATTCCAATATATTATCGATTATTTTTTAGCGTATAATAATTTCTTTTAAATTAGTTACTTCATAAATTAATTCTTTAGTTTAAGTTTATGATATTATCTTTCTTAATTATACTATATTAATATTTATTAAATTAAAATTCGTTTCACACTGTGCAGAAGGTAAAGAAACAACATGTTTTATTCCTTTTATTAATTCTACAAATATTATTTCTACAAACAAAATAGGTCAAAATTATAGAGCAAAATAATAAGTTAAAAAAATAAAAAGAAACACATGCTAAAATTTTCTCAATATCCATTAAAGAATAAACATAATAATGTACACAGATATTTTTTCAAGGATTCAAGTTAAAATTTGATAATTTAGTAGAAAACATGATTGGATACTGAAACCAGAAGTTTTGAAGCCAAGCAGTTGGTGCAATGAAATATCCGAAAGCAGACAAAATGCAGACATCAGCCATGAGGACATCATGTTCATTACATTTTCTCCACGCCTTCCTCTTTCCTTGTTCAACACATCATTCACTATATATACACACAAGTCTTACTTCAACACCAACATATCCAACAAATTACAACTCAAGATCTATCTCATACACACTCTAAAAAGTTCATACCATATTCAAATTTCGCAGTTACAACACATACGAAAATGATTGAGAATCCTCTGAGTCTGGAACTCATAGCTCCTGTCTTCCTCTTCCTCTCCCTCATCCTTCCCCTCATCTTCTTCTTCTTCTACTCCTCACTTTTCAACAAAAAAGAGGCTGCTCCAACCAAACAAACCGTTACTATCCCCAAATCATACCCACTCATTGGCTCCTACCTTGCCCTCAAACGCATCGGCAACCGCCGTATTCAGTGGCTATCCGATGTAGTCCAAATCTCACCCGCCAACACATTCACCTTCCGTCGCCCACTGGGCCGCCTCCAAGTTTTCACTGGAAACCCCGCCACCGTGGAGCACATTCTCAAGACCCGCTTCTCCAACTACCAAAAGGGCTATTCCTTCATCAGCACCCTCTCCGATTTCCTCGGCACCGGAATCTTCAACGCCGACGGAAACACGTGGAAGTTCCAAAGGCAAGTCGCCAGCCACGAATTCAACACAAAGTCTCTCCGCAAGTTCGTTGAACACGTGGTGGATGCCGAACTCTCCGACCGCCTCATCCCCATCATGGCTTCAGCGGCACAGCAAGACCAGACCCTCGATTTCCAAGACATCCTCCAACGCTTCGCCTTCGATAACATCTGCAAAATCGCCTTTGGCTTCGACGCCGAGTACCTGACGTCGTCAGCTGAACGGAGCAAGTTCGCGGTGGCGTACGAAGAAGCGGTTGAGATAAGCAGCAAACGATTCCGCGAACTGTCTCCGTTAGTGTGGAAAGTGAAGAGGGCACTGAACATAGGTTCCGAAAAGCGGTTGCGAATGGCTGTGAGGGAAGTGCACGAGTTCGCGAAGAACATAGTGAGAGAGAAGAAAAGGGAGTTGAAGGAGAAGGAATCCCTTGAATCTGTAGACATGCTTTCGCGGTTCTTGAGTTCGGGGCATTCTGATGAAGACTTTGTGACGGACATAGTCATAAGCTTCATATTGGCGGGGAAGGATACCACGTCAGCAGCGCTGACTTGGTTTTTCTGGCTGCTATCGAAGTACCCCCGAGTGGAGCAGGAGATTGTGAAGGAGATAATGGAGAAATCGGAGGCTCCGGTCTATGATGAAGTGAAGCATATGGTTTACACGCATGCAGCGTTATGCGAGAGCATGAGGCTGTACCCGCCGGTGCCCATGGACACTAAGGAAGCAGTGGAGGACGACGTCTTGCCGGACGGGACGGTGGTGAAGAAGGGGACGCTGGTGACTTATCACGTGTACGCCATGGGGAGGTTGGAGAGTATTTGGGGTGAGGATTGGGAGGAGTTTAAGCCAGAGAGGTGGTTGCAGAAGATTGAATCCGGAAAGTGGAAGTTTGTGCCAAAAGATTCTTTCACATATCCTGTGTTTCAAGCTGGTCCCAGAATGTGTTTGGGGAAGGATATGGCTTTTATGCAGATGCAGAGTGTGGTGGCTGGGATTCTTCGGCGTTTCGCGGTTGTGCCCACGGTGGCTGAAGGGGTGGAGCCCAACTTCATTTCCTTCCTGTCCTCCCAGATGGAAGGTGGTTTTCCAGTGAAGATCATTGAGAGGGAAACCTATAATTAATACCGAAGTTCTTGCATTTAGGCCACGTTACTCATGTTACTATTCTATGTTTAGGATTTAAGTTTGAGATTTGAGTTATACTTATTTGTATAATATGAATATGAATAATGGTTGGAGAAAGACGAGTGAAGAAGAAAAGAGCAGTTGAAATTTTGATTTTGATGGATTTAGTGCGATAAAAATAGAGTATTTTATAGTTGAATTGGAGAGGAAGAAACCTTGGTGACATTTGTGCAGAGGATGTGGATGTTGATTCATGAAAAGAAATTCCCGTTCTTATTTGACTCAGACCGCGTGGGGACCGCTCTTCATCAGTTTCTTTGAAAAAGATGAAGAATAGTCTTCATAACATAACCTCGTCAATCCTAGGAAGACAACAAAAATTAAATGAAAAGATGGATAAATGTATAAAACATTTTAAAATTCCTTCTCCTTTCTTAAACACTTCAAACATCTCGTGCTAGTTTTCAATTACAATACTTCTAAGATAAAATATAGCCAAAATTATCCTAATTTTCTTTTCACAACTTGTGGCCAGGAATCGCTCATATCTCCACGTGTAGCTTTTAAGCTTGAAAGCGTGATGGATAACTGCTTATGACGCATCTGCTTTCGTTTAATCTTTGTTCACTGCTAATAAGTAATTATTACTGATATGTGACAAAAACACAGAGAAGTAGTACTTAGACAACAATTATGACTATATTATAAGAAAATGAGTTAATTGACGTTTGTTTAGAAACAAGACGTCAATTTGACGTTTCTTGCTTAAAAATCTAAAATAACAAATATTAAAAGTTTTTTTTTTTTTTTATGTTAGTACTTGTTGAATCTTTAATCGTGATAATCTATATAAATATTTTTTGTAATTCATAAAAATTGAGAATTTTTGCTATATAAATGATAAAATGACTGTAAAAAAGATAGAAAAAGGAGTAGGAATAATGGGGAAATAAGTCATTATGATATAAAGACTTCAATCATTGAAGCTTAGGTGTAACATAGGTCAAGGCTCTATACTCAACCTAAAAAAAATCTAGAAACAAAATGGTGTTTCTTGGATTTCCAAGAATTAAAATTAAACCATAAAGGATGTGAAAACCAATAAAAACACATATACTATTAGGACAAGAAGCCCGATATAAAACAAAAGAAGCTTGAATGTAATGTTGAATTTAAGAAGGATAAAAAAAAAATCAAGTGTTAAAAGAATATTTATTTCAGAATGTGATGACCGGTCTAAAAATGAATGACCATTAAGTACTCAACAAATTGGCTTAGTTGATGGACAAAAAAACTAATATCAATTATAGTATTGGTTAGGTAAAAAATGTGAACAATAAACCTTAAAAAGAAAAATAGGAAAACCTTTAGAAGCATGCAGCTTAATAGAGGCATCAATAGGAATGCTCATAGGTTTACAATAGGTTAATCCATGTTCAAAATAAAGAAATTTGAGAGGATCGACCTTAATGTGAAACTGAGCATGCAAATGTGTTTTGATAATAAAAATTTCAACCATATCTTTGTAGATCATTATTACATCTTTGACATAAACCAAAAGAATTGTAATAAAGGATTAAGAACTTTTAATAAAGAGATAGTAATTTGTAAAACTCTAAACAAAATCAAGATAAATAAGGATTTAAGTTAATCTTTGCTTCTATTATATATATTAGCTTGTTTAAACCATAAATAGATTTGTGCAACTTGTAAATAAGACATGGATGAGATAGCTTGAAAACCTGGTGGAGATAGAAAGATCTCCATGTAAAAATGCGTTATCAACATCTAATTGGTGAACAAACCAATTATGAGCAGTTTCTAAAAGGAATAGATACCAAACAATAGTAAACCCGATCACAGGAAAAAATATATCAAAATAATGTCTCGTTTTCTTCTTGAATGAATCCTTTTGACACTAACATGATCTTGTAACATTCTACAATATCATCCACCTTATATTTGACATTGTAAACTCATTTACAACCAAAAAGATATTTTTCCTTAAAAAGTCTAACAAGTGACCAAGTTCAATTCTAATATAGAGTTTCAAGTTCTACTTCCATGGTCATTCTCTCACACTCCTTTGAGTTGACTTCTTTAAAGGAAATAGACTTATGTTGTACAAAAATTCATTTTGAAAATTATTTGTGTATCTAAAGAAAGCAAGGTCATCTCTTCTATTAAAAGAAGAATAACAATAATGGTAAAAGAATTCTCGTTGGAGTGAAGAAACAAGATTTGACAAAATAACATGATGATTAGCAATGAAGTCTAATTGGAATTTGAGGCAACCAAAGATCGAACTGATATATGAAACAAGGTGAATATTTGAGAGGGAGTCTTTGGAAATTTAGCAACGTGATAGCAATCTTCTTAGCTAGGTTAGGACAAAGGTAAAAGAGATGTTATAATGAGGTGAAAGGGTAAAGATGGTGTAGAAGCTTGGTGAGTTTGGATGGTGATGCTTAGGAATTATTTTTGGGTTTATGTGAAGGTATGATGGTGTTTGGTAGTGCTCTTAGAGAGGTTAGGCCAACTCTAGAGAAAGGTGGTTAGAAAAGACTACATGAAATGCTTTAGCCTTTGGTGATCTAAGATGAGTAATATAACACAAAAATAGTAGCATAACATTACTCAAATTCAAAAGTGAACACAATAAGAAAACTCTTTTATTTATAGGCTAAGGGCGTCTCCAAAATATAAAAGCAAAACCCTAAAAACTCTACCTTAACCTAACTTGGAGACAAAGGAAAAAATCATTTCCAATAGGAGAAGGACATATGGCCACTACCTAGGGAAAATCCTCTCCATTCCTAGAGTGACATGTGATAACTAACTATGGGAAATCATCTCCAATGAGAGCATAACACATGGTCATACTCAAATACGTGGGATGTCCCACACTCACACCCACCAAGTTAGGTTAAAAACTTTGACCTCTTCGTCAACATCCACTATGGACATCCACTTGAGTCAAAATTGAGCTTTGACCTTTGTTAGTCTAAGTGGTCTAAAAATACTACATTATTTGACCCAAAATACAAGATCCAAAATTATCCTACTATGTATGAGATTAATCTCATTTCCTTATGTTGAATGTACAGGTAGAATAATCTACTTATAATAAAAGAAATATAAACTATACTCAAAATACAAATAAAGAATAATAACAAATTAACTAAAAATAAGGATAAAATAAGAATAATATATTTAACAAAATTCATATGAAAAAAAAAATAATGGTTTGAGTAAAAAAAATATCCATTGTGAGAATTGGCTGCTATCAAGTTGAGTAAAGGTAAGGAGAAATTTTGATCAAACGCCAAATATTAGAAACCAAGAGGGAGGAATCCAATTTCTATGAATTGCTAAGGAAACTCAAGACCTTTATACAACATCTTCTGTGGAGAGTGATATAACGTGTGACAATCTACACAGTAGATGGGTAGTAGAGTTCTTCAAGTATCATGAATGGCTCTAGTTCAAAATCAGAAAGCCACACCTTCTTCATGTACTACACAACATAAGGAAGTCAATTATCATTTCTATTACTTTGAAATAAATTGTATCAGCCCAAGGACACCAAAATTTTGAGATGCACGGGGCTTCCTATTATTTAGAACAAATGGCTTCAAAGGAATAATATTTTTTTTAAGGGATCATAGGTTGGATGCAAAGGAGGTTTTTACCCTTGCACAAGTAAATGCATGGAATTAGATCACCCATTAGCAGAAAAAAGCAATTTTTTTCTTTCTGTTTTTTCATTTTGGTGTCTAAAACCAATTAAATGTGCAAGTTACCTTCAATAACCAACTAACTTAGTTTTACATTAGAGATCATATTCTTAATACCTGCTTAGGGGAAAAAGGTAATTTACACCAAAAAAGGTCAAAGGTAGCACAGAAAACAATTATTACAAGAGAATTCATTATTACTTATTATAAATCTAGTTATTCTTTAATTTCCTTTTTCCTCAATTCAAATTTTATTTTATTTAAAAAGATCCAATATGATTTCTTAACTAAATTTTTTTATCTTTTAACTTTTTTTGTTTGCTTTCTCTTCTTCCTCCATCTTCAATATGATTCCTCGTACCTTGCACAAGACTGAAGAGCGCACTTCTTCAGATAGAGTTCCAGCCGTCCATGTCTCATCCAACGCTATTTAGATAGTTTTCAAGGACACTAGTCATCCCGCTCATGGAGGCAAGCAATCTCTTCAAGGACACTGGCCATCCCACCAACAAAATCGGGAAGAATCTCATCTTCCAACTCCTTTTTCTGTTCATTCGCATCTACATTGGTTTTCTACTTATTTGTTGTCTTATTCAAATTTTGAATTACACGTGAAGATTGTGATGAGAAAACAGGACTACGTTCCAATTTAAAGAGAATCGACTTGTGATTGGTGACCATCTGATCGGAGTGAGTACAAAATGGAGACCAAAAATAACTAAAAGATGAAAGGTGAAGGCAGAAGAAACAAAAAATATCCATAAAAAATACACTAGAAAAAACAAAACCACGTGATCACCTTTCAACACTAATTTAACAGAATAACAAGATTGAATCTTTTTAAATATAATAAAAACTGAATTAAAGATAATTAAAAAGTCTCATTGAATAGACTACAAATATTGAAAAAAAAAAACTATTAAAGCAAAAATCTAATAAGATGGCCTACATATACTTCATAAACTTGGTGAGCATATGCTAGAAATATCAAATCATTTATAATAATAATCAATGTGAAATGCCCAAGAAAAACAAGAGGACTAACAGTATAATAACCATCTACCCAGAAAAAATGAGAAAAAAAGATCTAGTACAGCATAACCTATAAATGTAACTGGACTTAAAGTTTACAGTTTACAAATAGCTCTCCTCAAGCAAAATAAAAGAAACCATATCAATACCCATAATTGGTGCCATATACGGGCCCATAATCTGCAGAAGGCACGTGGCCTGTATGAGCACCAGTGCTAGACGGTGGAGATGCGTAAACCGGAGCATTAGTTGGATAGGCACTGTAACCTTGGCTAACTGATCCACCCAGAGGATCCTGTGTCGCATTTGCAGCTTCAGCCATGAAATTCTGCATCAGAAGATAGAATGTGACCATTTCAGATAAACTAAACCACCAAAAATAAACACCATTCCAGTAACTGTTACTTTTAATACCATATTCTGTAACTTCCTAGAATATGTTCTAATTAGTTTTAGGTTCAATGTCAATACTATTATTGAAGTGCTGTGAAAATGTATTAAGGCCATAAAAATGAATAATAATCACAGATATTATACAAGGGATTGGTCAAATTAATGATTTCGGCAATTGAATTAAATAATAAGTTTTACAGAAAGAATTGTCCAATAAAGATAGGAGTCGTGCGTGACTCTTTATGAACGTGGATTCAGTATACAGATGACCCCATTAATCATCTCTTCCTTGCCCAAAATTTGTCAATCTATTGTTTTAGATTCAAAAAGCATCACAACTAAAAAGGAGTTTCACCTGTAGGACTTCGGATTGTAGCGGATAGTACGGCCGATAAATTGCTAATCGTGGACAAAATGGCAACAGCGAAGTGGGGCTACCAGTTCAAGGGTGTAATGTTTGACAATATTAAAATCATTTAATAACTCAAATTCCAATCAACAACAGCCCATGCCATCTGGTGCACCAACGCCCACATATCGAGGAGTACCACATAGAGTTTCAACATTTCGCCAATATAGGTAATAAGCAGAATATAAGATGTGAACAATACCTGAACCAGCTGTTGGGCTGCCTGTATTTGAGAAGAAGTCCCACTCATCTCGACAGTCATCTCCCCCGGAACACCCCTTGTTTCTTGAATTGTAATACTTGCTCCACTAGCACGACGAATATAGCTGATATTAGTGCCGGATGCTCCAATAACAGCATCTGCATACGAAAGAGGAATTTGCATGTGCTGCGTGACCTGCACAGTGTACAGAAAATTACATCATTTGTGATAAAAACAAAAGAGCTTCAAAAGTGAGTGATATTCTCTACAAGCATCCTCAAGTTTGGCAAAAGACAAAACCTTAGTTACAAGAGATTGTTGTGGTTGCGCACTTGATGAATGAATTCCAACAGAAGCATCCCTTGCATAGACAGGTGGTGGACCTTGATGAAGGTGCTTATCCATGGGAGGCAACTCTGTGGGCGGGTAATAACTATCATAGTGATGTGTAGGTGGCATATACTGTTGATTGGGTGCAAAAGCAGGTCCTCCACCACCACCACCAGCAGGAGCAGGAAACCCTTGCGGAGGAGGACCCCAATTTTGATGTGGTGGTCCATTCTGGTTAGCTCTGACATCTGATATTTGCATCTGAAGTTTGGAAGAAGGGAAAAATTTACCCAGAGAATGATATCCAAAGAAACTTATACAATAAAGAACATTATACCATTGCTGAAACACTCAACATTGATGAAATAAAGACAAGAGGCAGGTAAGAAACCTAAAAGCCACTTCTGAATTCATATCTTTAACTTCGAAGAAATAATTTAAAAACAGGGAGACTTGCCTGTGTCTCGAAAACTCCAACTATGCTGCGGTCAACCAAGAACTTGCGTAAATGTACTGCAATAAGTTCAATTGCCTTGTGAACACCAGTAGAATCCCCTTGTATTTCAACAATACTATCATCTCGCAGAGCAAATACTGGCAGGTGTTCTGTTTAAGCATAAATAATATATTAGTCCATAATAGAAATTCCCAATATTCAGGCACACAATAATAAGAGATTTAAAAGAACAGTCCATTACTTTTAATTCAAAATAGACTAAATCATTTTTCTTGTGTAATTGCTCATCAAGAAAAAACTAACAAAAAATGCAGCATTTGACTGGAACAGAATCTTCAAACAAATAAGAACAGCCGATACAAAAACTAGTGCAAGTGTATGTAATGGGTAGATCTAGTGACAGCATATGCAATAACAAATATTGAATGTAAACTTGGTATAATGTGTCTAAAAAGACCCAAATGAAAGACATCGGACGAAAAGTAATTAAAAGCAATATTTATTAATAATCGGTTGCCAACACAAGCAAGAATACCCTAAAATAAGATACAACAACTGTGAGCAAACCTGAACCAAGAACTCGTATGGTGCAACCAGAACCATCTTGAATGGATTTTATGGTTGATCCCTGCTTCCCAATCAAGCTTCCTGCTTGAGTATCTGCCACTAAAAGCCTGGTAACAACTGATCGTCCAGCAGTCAAAGCGCTATCTGCAAGGTCACGGTCAACATTGATAACTTGCTTATGAACCCTTAACAAACCGTCAACAGCAGGTGGTATGGGCCGGTCTGGCTCTTCTTTTGCAGAAACCATTACCTATCAAAAGAATCAAAGAAAGAAAATTCAGTAACACAAAATACAAGACTGAGATCTAAAAAATATGAAAGACATTCAGTTTCATATTTTAAAGCAAACAATTAAATTGATCCATCTCAATGTTCAAAAAACATATTTGTCCATCAAAGTTGTAGTAATTAGCAACAAAAAACCATTGTGTTTTAGTTTCATTTTCAATTCCTTTCACACTGTGAATCTCTGTTTCAATGGATTAGCAACCAATTCAAGTTCTAGGCAGCTGTCACCCAACTAATTGATGGATGAATCAAGACAAAATTCAGATTTACAAATGTCAATGACATTATCTCCTGAGTCCTGACTTCATCTAATAGTTTCTGCTGTATTATCTTTTTATTGAGTTTAGGAGTTCTTCAAGGAAATAGTTTCACGGAGTGTGGCAAGACACCAATCGACCTGAGTTCTGAAGTTACCAGGTACAGTGAAAGCCTCTTGCCATCAAAGTCTGCACAAACTATTTCTGATTGTTAACACACACTTGTACATGCTCATTGTTGTTCCCTGCAACTTGAACTTTGGCACTTCGATTTGAAGCCACTTTGATCACTCATATTTGCTTGACAACCTGCACATATCCATTTGGTTACCGAGACAAAAGACATCTCCTTTTCTTGCGTATATTTAACCAGTTTGATTATTATTTATTGTATTTTGCTTCACTTGGATACTTTTTGTTTCACTCCTTTTGCAACTCTATTTTTTAAAAATAAAATTACTCCATTGTAAATATCTTACATGTTTTATTATGACACGTTATTAATTTTCAAATCAATTACATAATAAGTTTGTTTGACTATGTAAAAGTCTTCCCTACAAATCAATAGGTATTACATAATTCCTAATGTAAATATAGCCACAATAGTTCTAAGTAACCATGATGGAAGTCAAAATAGAGTTAATTGTTTCCAATGTACCAAGATGATCAGCAAAATAAACAAGTATGATATTCTTCAAACACACATTCATACATGAGCAAGGTTATCCTTCAATGCATAAAATAACCAGAAATTGAAACTTACTGCTCTTTCTGAAATTCCAGGCGGACCATCAAGAATTTTAATTCGCGCCTTAGTCTCTTCTGTGATCTTCTTTATAAACTCACCCTTTCGGCCAATAATACTGCCGACCTTTTGCACTGGAACCAACATCCTGAAGACATTCTCTCCAGGCCACCCCGGCCACTTTTTTATTTCAATCCCTTTCAAATCAGTCTCGGATCCCTCTATAGGCAAAGGATCAAAATTCACAGACATTTCTCCAGCACCATGGTCTTCCTCAACATGCGCCTGTTGAGGAGAGTCCGTGTCCCCAGGCAAACCTTCAGCATCGTGTTCATGTTCATCAAAATGATTTTGAGGAAAATCGGCATCCTCCTCCACCAAATCGACTGCATCATGTTCATCAGGCAGCAGATGAGGAAATCCAGAGCCATCAATAACAGTCCCTACATCATGTTCATCGGAGTGATTATGAGGAAAATTAGGGTCCTCGGGCACATATCCTTCATCGTGACCATCAAAACCATGCTCGGCCATGAGATATATTCTCTGAAAAAAAACAAAAAAAAAAAAAAAACATCACTCAGTTTGACTAATGAACCGTCATCATTTTCAGCAGAAATTAAATTTCACGAAAAATAAACAGAAAATTGCCTTTCGGAATGAACACAAAAAGACAATGTTTAACAATTGAACAAATTCCAAAGTCTGAAAAATTAAAAACAAACTTCAAATCGGCGTGACGGACGATATGGAGCATAATTATATAAAAGCCCTAGAAACTATAGTGAGAGAGAGAGATGAAACAGAGAGTAACATGAAAAAATTAGGGCTGTAAGTTGTTGAGATTAGCGGTTCAAATAAACTTACATGATTGGTGAGAGAAGAGAAGGCAGAGGAGCACAAGGATATTGAGCCGCGGAGAATTTAGGTTTTGCAAGAATGTGATGAGAAGAATAAGATAAACAGCTGTTAAAACCTAACGAAATAAGTTGGATTTATATACTAGATATTTTCTTTCCGAGTCACATGTTTATGGCTTTGGCTCTTTTTACATATATATTCTCACTACTGTGTGGACTCCATGATATTTTTGTGAAAGGTGAATGAATTTCTTTTTAATTTAAATTAAGTCGTATATAAATAAATTTATGTACTCAAATTAAATATATTTAGTATATTAATTCACCTAACACCTTAAAATTTTCATGTAAATTAATTTAGTTTACATTGGGTTTATAATGTATTTAGTTTAATATTTGATTTTGAGTATCAAAACCGCTAATCTACTTACACGTTTAGATTAATTAATTTTTTTGAAAATTTTTAATTTAATGGATTTAAATTGTAATTAAATGTTTTAACATATAAAAAAATGTTTTAGCCTAGTTTCCAAATTTAACTTCCAGATATTTTTCAATATTAATAATTTTTATAATAATTAATTGATTTTAATTCAATCTAAACATGATTCAATATAACTTTTAAGAAAATCATTATATTTTAGATTTATTAGTAACTATGTTGTTAATTGAGAAGCAAGATATTCACTCTACATGCCAGACAGTATAAAGAAAATGAGTGTAGATTTTATTGACCCCTGATTTACCTCATTTTTATCTCATTTGAATGATTTAATTATTATGAATGAAAATGATACTTTATATTTTAAAATGAAAAAATAATGATAATTAAACTAAATAGTAGTTTATTTATGTTATGATATGTTACTGTAATATTTGAGTAATTTAGAGAATTTAAATGAGATTTTGAGAAAGACTTGAAAGTAATAGTTATAAAGGTAAAATAAATTATATAATTTCTTAGACAAATATAAATATTTGATTACTTTCAAGTTGCACATATGTTAATAAAATTTTAATACCACTAAAAGAATAATAACTATTAATATCTGTGGACAAAAAAATATATAAAAAAAACTCATACAATAATCAAAATTATTTCAATTTTTATTGTACCACTTTAAATTTAATTAATGTATGATATAATATTTAAAAATATGAAAACATTTATTATTAGATAATATATCTATAAATAAATAAATTATGTGAGACATATCATACATAAGAACCAGTAAGGTAATAAATATTATGACATTCAGTGTTTTAATGAATTAAATTTGCATTTTATAAAAGTTTATTAAGATGTAATTTAGCAAATACCTTATATATGCAAATGGATCATGTTCTAATTTTATGTATGCAAATGGACTGTGTGGGTAAACATATTTTTAAAGTGCAAGATAATTATTTAATTTTATTGTGAAAAAATGTTCATCTTTATTTAAATTAAATAAGATATTTTAACTTGAAAATTTAATATAATAAATTTATGAATAATGAGTTTATGGATTTTTTTATTATATGTTATATGTTTTTTAATGTTTGATTTAAATTTATACTTAAATTATACTAACTATTTATTTATTTTTAATAATATATATATAAATATAATATTTAGTAATTGTAAAAAATATTAGTGTGAATTTTATTAGAATTAATTTAATATTATCATATTTTGTTACATCTCATGCCTTTTTATCATGTTTGAAATTTTATTTCATTTTAAATTTTATCACAAAGTAATACGTATTACTTTATTAAATGTTATAAATTTTCTTTTCTAAAAGTTGATAAATTTAATAAATAGATTATAGTTAATAAC
Organism: Vigna radiata var. radiata; assembly: GCF_000741045.1. Taxonomy (NCBI): domain Eukaryota; kingdom Viridiplantae; phylum Streptophyta; class Magnoliopsida; order Fabales; family Fabaceae; genus Vigna; species Vigna radiata. The sequence continues at coordinate 1,846,899 of NC_028353.1, read as the reverse complement.
TGTATCAAATTATATATTATATATTTTACTTAATAACATAATAATAATAAGTATGATATAAAAATATTATTTTAAATATAATAAAATTACAAAATATTTAGACTATTTAATAAAATATATAATTATATATGTAACAATCATTTTGTGATATTATTTAACAAAATATTTAAACTATTTAATAAAATTTATATCCTAATCAATCTATATTAAAGTGAGAAATTTAAATTTGTAAAAATATAACTCATTTTTAGGTTTTAGTTGTTTGTTAATTGATGTCAAAACGTATATGATTTTGATTTTTTCATAACCAAAAGCGTATAAATTTATAAAAATTGTAAGAAATGTCACCGCATCTTTTATACTTTATTTTCATCAAAATTGAAATTTATTAAGCACATTAAAATACATTTTTGTACTAATATGTTTTCAGTGATTTTTAATAACAAACATAATGATTTTTTTTTTCGCCAAGTAATAGCAAATAAAGTGGTTCTATCTCATGTAAGTGGCCAAACATTTCAGTCATTGCTTCAACCAATAAAATTGCATTACTAAATTCGGAAACTATTTGACTTTTGTTTTTTTACATAAATGTTTTCTCAAATTGATTACATTAAGTATATTGGTTTGTTTGTTATTTAAAAAATGTGCTTTATAAGTATTTTCTCAGATTATTTATGTTAAATATATTAATTTATTTATTCGTTTTTATTTGTGTATGTTGGTGTATATATTTGCAAGTGCGTATTTTCTCTTAAATTATATACTCAAATAGCTAAGCACAAATGAAAAAAAAACAGAGAGAATCCATTAAACCTAAACATTTAGAACTAATTTTTGTATCAGAATAAAAAAATTGATTTTTTAAAATAGTAAAATAACTTGGCATTATTTGTAAGGAATTATAAATTGTTTAAAATTAGAAGTTTAACTATAAAAGTTAGAAATAAATAAAATTAATATTCAAACTTTATTCCACAAAAACCGTTATCTTCAAAATACCATTCTCTCTATATTTTTTAGGAATCTATTCATCATTTTGTAGGCCAACTTTAGATATTTCGACAGAGAATATAACATCTATGCCATATCAGAAATTGTTTTTGAGTAGGATTCTTTTTGTCATTATTTTGTTTTATGAAATGGGTTGCATGCCTATTGTATATGTTGTTTTTTAGACAATCATAAATATACATTAGATTATGACAATATGCTCAAATAATTAATCAAAGTCTTTTTTATATAAGTTTAACTTTGGGAGTAAGTGAAGTGGAAGATTAAGCTAAAATAAATAAGTCTTAACAAGTATAAGAATCTAGTTAAATTTATTATTTATGTAGTACATTAGGATGAATGATTTCCCATTGAGTAAAAATTGGTTCAAGTTTTTGTTATTTTGGAATAAAATATTTCATGTTAGATGTAATAAATGAAGAAGAATCTTAGTTGAAACTGATTGAATCTCATGTCATATTTTGTAGAATTTTTTGAATTATGCACAGTCATTGGTGAGCAAAACTCACTCTAAATGAAATAAAATCAATTGAAAATCTGAGAGTTTTGGTGAATGAGGTTCCTATTCAACGAGTTGTTTCTGTAAAATCTTCAATTGGTTAATTGTTGAACGAATATTTTGATTACTAAGTAAGCAAAGTTTTCATTGGGTGACTAAAATGCGTTGGTCATGATAGCGCCTTTGGTTAGGTGAGTATAATGGTGTTGGACAAAATGTAACATGTGGTTAATTAGTTGAATGAGCCAAGTGTTGACTAAGTCAGTCTTTTTAAACTTTGAAAAGAAAGTTTTTAAACATTTCTAAATACTAAAATTTGTTTATCATCAACTTTATTGTTATATTTGATTATCATATTTGAATATTATTATAATGTAATAATAATTTTTGCAACTAATTAGCATTTAAATTGAGTTAGATGTATATTTATGAATGAAAATTAATGATGATATGGTTGTGTTATGCTTCTGCGTGGTAAACATAATTATTCTTTTGGAAGGAAGATGTTTAGATTTCGGGTTGTATTTAAGATTTTCAAAGAAATGATTATGACTATGCTCATATTATATTCATATTGAAAAAAAAAATATTAGATAACAAGAGTTAAAGAAATCTTTTATAACTTAATTTGTTGTGTGGAAAAGAAACGTGTATAATAAAGATGTCAATGATATTTTGACAACACTTTTTGACAACTTTTTTTACAACGGGACACGTGTCATCATTTTATTGGTCTATTTGAATTTATGTTTAAAAAATATTTAAACCGGATCAACCACAAGTTGCCACGTATGCGTTGTAAAAAAGTTGTTAAAAAAGTGTTGTTAAAAGAAGTTTTTCCAATAAAGATTTACTATGTTATATGACCAAGTTCCTATTATTTAGTTTTATTGTGGTGACAACTTAGTGAATATAGTATGACATATGTAATTCTCTAAGTCTAATCTAATATATGAGCTCTTTAAGAGAATAAGTGTTTCGGTGTATAATATTAGTATAACTCATAACATCATATGTTGTTTTTTTTTTTGTTAAAAAGACACTTGATTTATAATAGATATTTAATGAATATATTGAAATTATATGTATTAGAATATATTAATGAGATGTAATTGTAACATATGTATATGATTTATAACATGTACAAAAGTTTTACAACTTTCGTGTTTCTTGGTTGTATTATTTATCAATTATGTAATTGTATTACATAAGGACAAATGATATCGTAAGACTATCTTCTCAACAAAGACGAATTGATGATAGAAAAAATTAAATATATTTTATAGTTATTATATTTTCTTTTGTTAAATTATATATATATATATATATATATATATATATATATATATATATATATATATATATATATATATATATGCATTTGTAAGAAAAATGATAACTTTCTATATTTCCAACAAGGAGGAAACATTCTTTCACATACGCATGACCCATAGACAAATGCGCATTCACGTGTCATTTTTATGATCTATTAATTCCAAACAACCATGAACAGAATAATAATACATTTTTTTAAATATTTTTGTTATTAATTAATATTTATTAAGTTTAAGAACAACATTTATTATTTTAAAAGTAATAAAATTATATTTAAAGACGTGTGTCGAAAAAATATGATGAAGAAGTTCATCAAACAACTAGATAATCAAATCTTCAAAAAACAAGACTGTCAAAAGACACAAAATTCTCCTTCATTGCAGCTCCTGTGTCCTCTGGGTCTTTGATTTATGGGAGATATGCAGAATGGTAAGCTCAGAAAATAAAACAAAGGAAAACTCAAGTCTCATGCGCATCTTGTAGTTGATTTGTTAATTTTTTTTTTACATACTTTTATCTCTATTTATTCATCAAAATAATCCCTCATGCAATGTGAATTAAATTACGATGGTTTTCTCCCCTCACTCACCTCAAACTTGTCCAGATTACGATGTCAAACCCAGTTTTACACAGATCACCGTAGCCATTTCTGTGGGGTTGTTGTTTATCGTGGTCTTTCATTTTCGTCTGAAACAATCTAGAGATCGAAAGATCATCCCACGTATAAGATTATCACGAGCAAGCCACGTCCCAAAGCTTGAAAGATTCTCCCATTACGTAGGTAATAATGATGTTTGTTTTTCCATTTCTTTTCGATTATATGCATGGATCCATAAACATGTATCGTTTTGAAAATATGTTGCAAATATTATGTTGTTTTCTGAAGCAACAACAACAATAATTGGCTTGAATAAAATATGCTTTATTATTCAGCATTTTCCTTATTCAAAGTTCTCTGATTTGCTGCAGCTAGGCAAATGGGGTTCAAAGACAGAAGATTTTGTCCCCATCTATGTAGATTAGCTTCTGAATACATAAGGAAATACGAGGGACTTGAAGATGATATATACGCCTTTTTTGAGAATGAACCCGATGCCGATTCACTTTATGTGAAGCTGGTAGAGGAGTTTGAGAGATGCATTCTTAGTTACTTAGCATTTCATTGGAACTACGGTGACATAATTATGAGTCAGGTATTGTCATGTTTAGTCATTTAATAATTAATCTAAAATGGCTTCTGTGTACAATACTCGCTAAAACGGTGTTTCTTTCTGATTAATATGCAGGTGTTGAGCTCGGAAAATGAGCCTAAAAAGAGGCTCAAGAACATAGTCATGGCAGCAACTAGGTGTGTATTATTGGTATTGTTTTCTAGGAACACTCAATAAACCACTTGAATATGAGACTGGAATCGTCTGTTTTTGAACAGGAACAGGATATAATCATAGAATTTACTTGTCCTTAACTTTCCATTTTCTTGTGACCTCACTTTTATCATGAATTCATGAATTCAGAAGTTATGATACAAATTTCTACAGGGTTCAAGAAAACAAAATCTTAAAAACTAGTCAACTAGCAACTCCGTATAAACAACAAAGAAAAAAGTTCTGAAGTTATTAGAAACAATATAGAAAGATAAGTAACAGATCAGTTTAGGTAGAGTTATCTCTAAACCTCTGAAATTGCTATAGGCAAGTTCTAAAACTTCTCCACATCACCCAACTTTTTCAGAGTTATTTTCTCCTAATCATATTTATTACATTGTTACACACTCCATTAAACTTGTCTCTTAAGCTCACCATGGTAACAAAACAATAACTAATCTTTTCTATTTTTCTGAAATTACTTCAGTTGGTTCTTTACCAAAAACCCTACTAACATCAATAGCTTCCTTATGGATACCTTTATTCCTCATTCTTGTCTTAACAAATTCATAAAAAGATTTTACCCTAGAAAAGCTTTAATAAGTTAGAACACTAAATTTTACTGATTATGTGTTCCTTTCAGTGTTCTGGTGCATTACTGAATAAATAAACAGCTTTAGGTTCAGGGGAATAAATATCCAAACCTCTGTTCAGATGCATTTGTTCAAGTCAATTTAGTGGGATGAAATTCTACAAGTGAACGAAACAAGACTTTATTCTCTATTCTTCCAAAAAAGCTGGATATTTGTAGTTAAATGATTTACAATTATCATTGTCTTAGATACGATCATATTCAAAAGGGTTGCTTTAGCTTAAATTTTTTTCTGAGGCAAATAATTTTCAATTATACAGGGAACAAAGGTTCGAGAGACTTGCCAAGAATCTGAAGGTGGCTAGAGTTTTTAATACCTTAGTGGAAGAAATGAAAGCAATGGGAATTGCTACAACCGATGATTCTCAATGTACCGAGGTGATGGCTCCAGTAGCTCATAGCGATAGGAGTCCAGTGCTCCTTTTAATGGGTGGAGGCATGGGAGCTGGCAAGAGCACCGTGCTCAAGGATATTCTCAAAGAGTAAGTGTAAGAATTAGTTTGTTCAGTGTTTTCAAAAACAGTTTTTTATTTAGTGTTTGTATACTCAGCACATTTCTGCTATTAAAAATTTTGTTCATGAACAAAGTACTCTAAGAAAACATCTTTGTTTGTGTTAATTATGAATAAACGACGATGAGCTAATGATGTTTCTTTGTAAATGAATTTTGAACAGACCTTTTTGGGCAGGAGCATCCGGGAATGCCGTAGTCATTGAGGCAGATGCGTTCAAAGAATCAGATATGATCTACAAGGCCCTCAGCTCAAGAGGTCACCAAGACATGATTCAAACAGCAGAACTGGTTGAGACTCTTTAATTCTCTGCTCTAGCTATTGCAATAAGTAGGAATTGGTAGATGTCAGTGTAGCATTTTTCAATTCCAAATCTTTTGAAATGGTGACTATTGTAAGTCCAAAGTGGTTGAATCCAGCACCACTTCACATTTCTATTGGATTGTTTGATTTTGTTTTTCCCAAACAGGTACACCAATCATCCACAGATGCAGCCTCATCACTCTTAGTTACAGCACTGAATGAAGGACGAGATGTTATCATGGATGGCACACTGTCCTGGGTGCCGTTTGTTGTGCAGACAATTACAATGGCTAGGAATGTTCATCGTCGACGTTACCGCATGGGAGCTGGCTATAGGGTGAAGGATGATGGAACTGTAATTGAAAACTATTGGGAGAGAATTCAAGGCCAAGAGCCTGAACAAGTTGAAGGCAAAAAGCGAAAACCATATAGGATAGAGCTTGTTGGTGTAGTATGTGATGCTTATCTTGCAGTCGTTAGAGGCATAAGGTCATATTGAAATTCTTACCAATCACAGTATATTCTTCAATTCTAATGAACATTGATTAGTTTGAGTTATCAGATTAACAGCTTAATTTGAATGTAAACAGGAGAGCTATCATATGCAGAAGAGCAGTGAGAGTAAACTCACAGTTGAAATCACACAAGAGATTTGCTCAGGCATTTATGACTTACTGTCAACTAGTAGATAATGCACGACTATACTTCACAAATGCATTGGAAGGTCCACCCAAGGTACGTACACATTTCTCTTTTTTTGTGCCGATAAAGTCAAAACTTGTATTTATTTGGTATACACAAATTATTGATGCAACACTGACAGTTAATAGCAAAATGGATCCCACCATTGGCCTCTCAGAAATTTAGCCTCGTGAATGAAACTAGTGCGTATAAGGAGAGAGATAGACGAATAAAAGTGTATTTTTTAATCATTTCAGTAATGTTTCTATGGATGGTAATTTAGTGTGTCTTCAACATCTATTATAGTATTACTGACCTCATAATTGTTGTAAAGTTGATAGGATGGAAAGATAGGGACAAGACACTGCTGGTTGATCCAGATGAATTCGACTGTTTGAAGAGGCTTGCCAGGTTGAACGAAAATGCAAACTCCATTTATGAACTTTACAAGCACCCCAACCCAGCTTGTGAAGCCGGATCAGTATGGAAAGACATCGTATTATCTCCTTCAAGGTTGAACATCCAACAGGAGCTCAAGTACTCAATCCAAAGAATTGAAAGCGTCAAATATAACTTCACCCTTGAGTCTAGTAACAGATGAAATTCTTCAACCTTTGCCTCTATGATGAGGATCAGCAGATCAACCAAAATAGGCAACAAAAGCACGTTTCTAAAATCTGTCACTGCAGACATTTCATGTTCTACCCACCTTGATTACTTTACATGTATAAACAAATAGCATTTAGTGTTAATCTTACAGGATATTTTAATTTCATTGTCTAAGATGCAAATGAATGTTCAGATACAACTTCATGATTAAAAGGATAATTCAAACACCCTTCTGGCAAATTCTTTTTTAGTTGAGAGTGGATCTATATTGTGCTTTTAGACCCGTTTATTTTACAGAATTTGGAAATATTTAGAAAATCAAGGACGTGTTTTTTTCCATGTGGATATGAAAATCATTATGTTATGGCTCGTTCACTAAAACTTTTCTTTTTCTGGAAAATATGAAATTACATATGAAACATGTTCGTGTGAGATCATGGGAACAATAATTATTACTTTCTAAATTCTTTTAATTTATGATAATTCTCTTTATCAGGAGTTCTTATAAACTTAGAAAACTGATATTTATTATTAATAGTTAGCAAAGGAAAAAAATATAGCACACTTGCTACAAACGAAAAATGTAGTTGCATTCAAAAGCAAAGGAAAAAGTGGTTCAAATTCACATTGCAATTTTATTCAAGCAAAATTTCTTTTTCACACCGATTATCTTCAACACGTTAAGTTCTCTTTTTTGCCTTAGACTTTCCAGTCAATAAAATCAATTACTTTGAATGATAACGAAAAACTAAACTCGTTTTATGACAAAACCAATTTAAAAAACCATGTGTTACCACGTATCATGCGAGTCAATGTTCATTTTACAGTTACTAACATCCCACTAATGGAGTGATTAGCAGGCAAAAATAATTAATGAATAATTAATAATTCAAATGCATAAATTTTTAGGAGCTAATTAGCCCGCCCGCACCCAATCTTTCAAGGACTATAATTTGGAAAATTATTCCTTAATGTTACCTTATAATATTAATGAAAATAAACTTTTAAGAAGAAAATAAATATTTGTTTTTTATTTGAAACTATCATGTTAATTAACAAGTTATTTGTTACATATTTTAATTTCCAACACTAAATACTCTAAAACACTAGTTGAATGGAGATTTCATATATAATTAAATGCTTGTTTGGATGAATGATGACTTGAGAAGGGACTCATCAATTCTAACGATGAGATCGAACTTTATGATAAAATTAAAACATTGATCAGGGTACATTAATAGATGAAGAAAGATGTTTTCAAGTCATTCAAGATAATTACTTAAATGATTGGACTTTGATCTTTATACCAGTTAATGAAGAGCTCTAAAGGATGAAAGAAAATATTGTATAATTTCTCTAATAATTTTTGAAAATAAAATCCATGTTTCGTAGATAATGAAGGAATATTGTTAAATGTCTACCTTGATTAATATGTTAATTTGATTAATACACTGTTAGCTTAGTTTCGAACCTGTATAAAGTTGCATCCAATAAACCTGTGTAAAATTTCACACAAGTGAGTGTTTTAGTATCAATTAAATAAATTAATATTTAATTATTAAATTATAAATTTTAATGTGTCAACTAAATAATTAATTTTAAATTGAATATTTTATATGATTTTTTCGTAATTAAAATCGAAATAATGGTAAGGTGAAAAACTAAAAAAAAAAAATACTTTAATTAAAAGTTGTTTTAATTTTGAAATCACTAAATCATAACAATAAAAAATACATATATATACAAATTAGTTACAAATTATATTGTAATTTGCTGTCCTGATGAAGGTTGATTTTCTTTCATATATTATAAAAGGATAATAATATTTAGACAACATTTTTTTCACAACATTTGAACATTGATTACGTGTCAATCTGTGATTGGTCAAAAATTACTCCACAATCAATAATAATAATTATAAACATTATTGTGAAGTAATTTTTGACCAATCACAGATTGACACGTAATCATTGTTCAAATGTTGTGAAAAAAATGTTGTCTAAATATCATTATCCATTATAAAAAGTGACCAAGAGGTTACATGTTTAATATACAATTATTATATCTTCTTCCCTCATAAAATATAAGTACTAAAATATTCTAAAATTAACTTTTATTTTTGTATCATCATAAAAGCAGTTAATTTTAGTTAACTTTTACTTAATAATTTTGATGCTTCAAAAGCTTACATATTTAAATGTGGATTTTGAGTAATAATTTTGAAAAATCAAAATAATACATTCAAATTTTATATTTTTGATTATTATTACTAATATGACAAAAATAAATACATAATTTATTATTTAATACAATTATAATTATAAAAGAAATTATATATATCTAAAAGGTTGTTTGTCGTTTCTTTAAATTCTTGAATTCATTATTGAATCAAAACTAAAATTTTTAACTATTTCTCATCAGACATTGGTCCTTAAAATAAGGATTTTATATGATATGGACTTTATTTTAAATAATTTATTATAATTTTATCTTTTTGAATCATAGAATATCAAGGACATTTTCTGAGTTATGTTTCAAAAAAACTAATATAAAATTTTTCATTTGTAATTTGTTGAGTTTAAGAAGAGACTTCTGTAATTGAATAATCGAATCATAATTATCATGCTTTAGAATAGATGAAGAGGTTGAATTTGTGTTATGTTTCATTTTTATATATATAGCTATATCCTTTTATCATTTTAAAAAAGTAATCTATTATTTTATTCTTTATTAATATACCTATTTAAAAAAAAAGTCAATGATGAAAAATAAATTGAAGAGCGTAATACAAAATAAGTTATAATTAAAAACGGAATATGAAAAAATAAGTAATAGTTAAATTTTCTTTTTATATTCATAAAAAATTTATTATATAAAGAACTCATATGTAAAAAAAATATACACAAAAAATAATATCTCACTACAAAGTGAGACAAAAAAGAATTAATTTTTTTTATTTAATAATAAAAGATGGAAGATAAAAACAAAAATAAAAAATTTGTGTTTAACTTATTTTTTTCTCTTTAAAAAGAACACTTAGAAGAGAGTGAAAAGATGAACACAATCCAAAAATAATTTAAGAAAAACAGAACAGAAAAAGTAAAAATATATATCATAATATTTTTTTATTTTTATTATATTTAGTTTTATATTTTTTTCATTTATTTATTAAACGACATACTTTATAAAATAAATTAAAAAATTATATAATTTAATATTCATAAATTTTTATTATTCATACACAAAATTTTAAAAGTTCAAGAGGTTGATACCTTCGTAGCCCAAGAAGATCCATCTCTGTTTAAATGTGTTATCTTTATCCTTTTATATCTATAATCTAAATGTAAAATAGATAATTTATTTATTATTGTGTTAAGTAGACTTTTTAAATTTTACCATGCATATCTGTACACTGAAGTAGGATGAGAAGTATAAAATTTGATTGGAATTCTTTTGACACTTTTTTTTTACAACTTTTTATATTTAACACTTTCTTTTTACAACTTGTTGATAATTTTGTATGTAGTTTGTAATAGATCATTTCAAATATATTTTTAAACAAAAATTTAAACATACAAAATGGTGACACATATTTTATTATTAAAAAATTATCAAAATATAAAAGTATAACTTAATATTAGGTCATGAAAAGAAGACACACAACTTTACTATCCATTAAATTAAACGCGTTGCGTAAAGATTTTTAAAAACAAAAATGAAAATAACATCAGAACTCTTTTTAAATTCTTTTGACATCATGGGTGTAAAAGTTATAAATAATGTTTAATTTGTTAAAAGACGAATCTAAAATATTAAAAATTTAATAATAATAAATAGAAATTATATAAAAAGGTCATATACTCTATAAATACTTTCATTTTATATTTATTTTTTCTCTTTGTTTATCAAAAAAATTAAAAGAGGTGCTTTCACAAGTGTAAAAATGTTGTTTAACGTCCGTTAATTTGAGTTTTTAACGTCACTTTCCCAACCGACGTCCATACAGGTGACGTCTATGTGACTCGGAATTCATCCAACCGACGTCTATATACACGTCAGTTAACGATATCTACCGACGTCTATATAGACGTCCGCTTATACTCAAACCGACGTCTATTTACTCTATATAGACGTCCGTCTATTCTTAAACCGACGTCAACATGAATATATAGAGGTTGTAAATGACACTAACCGACGTCTATGTTCTTATAGACGTCGGACCATGCACTAACCCACGTCTAACAAGGGCATTGTGTTTTAGTGCAGTTTTGATCCAGACTTTCGGTAGCATTGTGTAACACTCTCATCTCGCTAGTTTCCCCACAAAAAAAGCTTGCGTCTTTTGAATCTTCTATGACATTCAACCCAAAACCGAACCTGGGTCCATTACTACTTCCCATTATTCAACCGGAAAGGAAAAAATTACGGTGATACGAGAACTAGACAAGGACCCAAGTTCCATTTTGGGTCGGAAGCCATAGAAAACTCAAAAGATCGCCACTCTTCTTGTGAGGAAGCAAGCAAAGGGAGAATGTTACACTATGTTACCCAAAGAAAGGATCAAAACTGCACTAAAACACAACACAAAGAAAGCAAATTTTAATCAGTTGAACGACAAGATAATCGATAAAAAACTAAAGAAAGTTTAAACGGTAAAGCATAAAAAAAAACCACGCACCTGGGATGCAAGTGAGAAAAAGGAGAGGACGAAGACAATAACATATTGAGAAACAACAATGCAATGCCACAAGAGATAAAAAGTATAGGTGCGCAAGCGAGTAAAAGAAGAGGAGAAGCAGAGAAAAAGGAGAAGAGATGAAGACGAGATCAGAAACTGAATGGTGTGAAGAGTCTGCGGTCTATTTAAAATGAAATGGGGCGTTGGTGTTTCAGGGGATCCGACGTCTATGAAGCTGAAAAGATTGACGTTTTAGTTTTTTGTCAGGGTAGTTCACGTCGGTGCCCCTCACAACCGACGTCTAAAACCCTCGAATTTGGTGAAAATACAGGAACTTAGACGTTGGTGCCCCTCAGAACCGACGTCTACATTGAAGAATTTTTGTCTTTCTGCCTTCCAAACAGGCCTTAGACGTCGGCGTTTGACTACATGACGTCTAATTGCCTGGGGAATTAGGTTAACAGCATTAATTGTAGCCCAGTCGACGTCGTTTTTTCATGGGATCCGACGTCTATTCGACGTCTAAAGCTGAACCGGTTGACGTTTGATTTCCTGTTAGTGACGTAGACGTCAGTGCCCTTTCTAGCCGACGTCTAAGCTCCTGGGAATTTGATGGGCAACATTAATTGCAGCCTAGTAGACGTCGGTCCCCGTGAACACCGACGTCAATGGACTGTCTTATCACATACCTCAGGCAATTGGACGTCAGTTTGCGGCAGGTGCGACGTCTATGATGTCATAGACGTCGCCGGACATAGAAACTGACGTCTAGTTTTCCAATTTATTTACGATAATATCATCGTGTAGTAATAGATGTCGGATTTTCACGAAACCGACGTTTAATAAGTGATGTTAAACAACGTTTTTACAATAGTGTTTGCATAAAAAAGATCAAAGATCATGGATTCAATTCAGTAGTTCATTAATTGTTCATAATATTTAATCTTTTAAGTACGTTTCTGCTTTTCTATTCTAAAAAGAATTACAAACTGTTCATATTAAAAGTTGATATATCATTAATTATTAATTATTAATGTGTGTGAATCATAAATATAAGAAGAATAGGAATATGGTGACTGCTTTTGCTTGCAATGGGATAAGCAACAATTACAAACAAAAGATAATTTAACTAAGAAAAACACTGTATTCATCCTGTTGACATATAATGTCTTTGTCATATCAACAATGTGAAAAATGTTGTATATCTTTTCTTTTTGTGTTTTCTTTCATTCGCTATCTAGAGTCTCTATTATAGTTGGAGAGTCAAGTACAGCACTGTCACCCTATTTTTGAGAAAAAAGTTACCAAGACTTAATTGATTATTCCTAATTATACTGTTTATTTTAGAACCAACAAGAATAATGTTATCTTCGAATATGTGGTGTCAAAATTATCTTCAGATAATAATCTTATTTATCTACAAGTGGATTTTTCAATCTCATGTATCTAGAACTTCGTAGTTTTTCTTTTCTGTTCATATTTATAAATGAGTTCAGATAACCTTATACTATGTATTTATATAGAATGCTGCCTTTGTTAGAGATAGAGGAACTACCGTAGAGGATCCATGTCCTAAAAGCATTTATTTATTTACTTTTGAATTTTTTTAAAAAAATATAAAATTTTATTCTTTTATAACTATTTTATTTTATAATATATAAAATAAAAATAAATATATATTACTCCATTATTATTTTTTTCTTTGCTATTGTCAGGCATGATGTCCCAGTGGTGTTAGAATCTAAAACGCCAAAGCGTGGAGGAGTTTTCAACGTCAGAGTCAGTAGTGTGGCCCACAAAAGCCGAAAGTCCTAAACCAAAGAACCAAAACAGGTTCAAAGTTTGGGCACAGCCGCCGGATGTTCAAATTCACGTCACAGACCACACTTTTGCAGTTTTCTTACGTTTTCCACGTGCTTCCCCTATCAGTCTTCCATACCTAGCTTAGCCACACACTACATTTTCCATGCACTTCATGTTTTCTGCTTTTTTTTTTTTGTGTTGTTATTCTGTTAAGCTTTCAATTAGATATCAGCAATACTTTTAATATATTTAAAAATATTAAAATCACTGACTGTATATTTGCATAATAAAATTGAAGAAAAAAAATTCATTAAATTATTACATTATTTTAAAAAAGTTCCATTTACTAAAGACAAAATCAGTTTATAACACATAAGTGATTGTAATTTTATTTTATAAATTATATTTTTACAATTAAGTTAGATTTAAAATTTAATTTTTAATATAATATAAAAATAATGAATTAAAACATGATGAAATTTGTATTTATTAAACATATCATTAGATTATTTATTAATGTCAAATTTTAACTGATGTTATGATGTGAAAAAAATATGTTAAAAATCTTATATTTAATATAAATAAGATTAATTTGAATATATACGTATAAGTCTTATTTTATAAAATTAAATTAGAGTTAAAGTTTATTTTGAAATCATTCATATCAAAGGACAAAGCTTAGGAAGTTTTCTATCATGTGTCTTGTTGATTAATGAGGTTGATATGTATGGGTATGTGTTGACCCTGGAGTCTTGAATTGGGTGGTTAGTGACAGTGGTGAGAATGCAACCAAATGTGTTGTTTGGGAGATGAACCTTTTAAGGGTCCTAATCTGTATTCTTTGCTTCCACATTTATGGGTCATCTGCAAAGTTGGAATTCGACATAGTCAAAAACATATAATGGAGACTTAATTCGGTTCCTCAGGAGTTTGGTTCCAACTCCAATATATATATATATATATATATATATATATATATATTTTTTTTTTTTTCTTTTCTAATTCGACACACTCCTATAGTTTAATTTATTAGACGTACCAATTCACCCAAAATCATGAGTCATATAATTATAAAGATAATTTTAAATTAAATTATTATTTTTAATTTATTATGTATTATATAATTTTTAAATTATTAAAAAAACAATATTAAAATGTAAATAAAGTTTATGAAATTGAAGATTAGATTGGTATATATTAAATCTTTAATTTTTAATTATTGAGTCTTAATTTTCATAAATTATATTCTTTTAAACATATAAAATAAATCGATATATTAATTATTTCTTGATTTGATTTTTTTTTAAATTGAAATAGATTAACCTAACTGTTTAATTTATCAACCTTTTATGCGCTCGATTGATCAAATATCTTGGTTGTACAACATGCTTAGTAAGTTGACTTGAATCAACGTATTTATAAAAATGGAAGAAGAATAGATTCAAATAATTCCAACAATTGTACTAAAATTTATAATAAAAGATTTTATATTCTTCTGAAAAAAATAAAAGGAACTTAAAATGATTTTTTTAAATATTCTATTTATTTAAAAATGTTTTGTATTATTTAGGTTAGGTCCCGGATGTTGTTTTTTTTATTGTTTTATTTTACATGTTTGTTTTAGTAATTTGAAAGGCTTAACGTGGTTTTCTTTCTTTCTTTTACAATTTTAGCTATAACAGTACCTTTTTTTATATTTTTCTTGCATATTTATGAAGTTTTAATTTTAATCTTATAAGGCAAGATTTTAGTACATGTCTTCTTCACGACTTTATTATTTTTAAAAGTAAATATTTTCTTTTTTTTTTAACCAATAAGATATTTTCAATGACCAAAAATAAGTTTATTTTAATCATTATTTGGATACATTTAGATTATTTTTTGACTTTAATAATTATATTAGATGTTAAAATAATATACTTAAATTAATATTAAGGAAGCATTAATTTTCAATCTTTATTCAAAATTATTAGGGTCTATTCTTTCCACGTTGCAAGTAACCTAGAAGTTCGATTTTCCCTAAGCATGCTCTTACATATGTGAAAAAAAATATGGAACAATTACAATTTCTTAATCACCAACAACACTAAGAATATATTCTTATAAAGAAAATTATTGATCCATATCCACGTGATGGGAACCAAAGCCACCCCCTCTAGTGAAGTTTCGCCAGGATTTATAATGTTTAATTTTCTATTTCAAACTTATAATTCCATAAACTGATATTGATAATTATATAGAGTTGTTTTTATTTTTTAAAAAATATTATTATATTATATCATTTATTTTAATCTGACATTTTTATTATTAACTTTAAGAGTTATATTTTAGGATATTTTAATTCTTACATTATGTTTTTACAACCTGAAAAAATACGTGGTAGAAACCTAAATGTTTTTTCTATATAGGTTGGTCCGAACAGACAAAATATTTACTTGTAAAAGACTATCTAATGTGTAAATAAATAAGATTTTTTTTTTGGAATTTGTTTAATATGAATGAAAGTAAGAAAGATAATTCAGGGTGATACTTTCTTGTTCAAACTCCTTATATAACCTTGGGAGAATATGAATGTCTGTCCCCTGAACATCTTGGCACTAATGATAGATAATTATCTCATAAAATGTGAGTGCAACATCCATATGCAATGTCTATTAATTAATTAAAATTGTTGACTTTTAAATGTGGTCTTACACAATAATTACCATAATGAATATATTAAATCATATGTTATATTTGATTTTTTTAAATATATTTAATTCTTAGATACCTTTTTATATATATATATATATATATATATATATAACATGTATTTTATATGTATATTTTATATTGAGTTATGTCTCTTTTGTTACTTCATTATTATTATTATTTTTTTAGTTTGTATTTTGGATGTAATTTATATTTCCTTCGTTATAAATAAAGTACTTTATATATATTTTTAACAATAGAAAAATTATTTTTATATATAATTTTTTACTATATTCAACATACTATATAAAACTTGAAGTTTTTTTTTTTACTCTATTTAATATTTTGAATTTAAAAAATAAATATTGAAAGATATATATAATATGAGACTAATGATAAATATCCAACCTATAGGTCTCGGTTCTATGGTAAACCAAGCATAAACAATCTATGACATCGGTTTCCCTAAAATGAGGCAATATCAGTTGACATTAAATGATTTTGGAATGTTCAATTTTCGATTTTACCAGAAAACTGAAGCATTATCAGTTGATAAAGGAAATTTGAAACGTTCCGATTCAAAGGTTGCAGGTCTGGCAGGACCTACCACCTCGGTTTTGTAAATAACCAAGGCAATGAGCCCTTTTTGAAAATGGTATCAAAGGAAAAGTCTGACTTGCAAAAAAGACAGGTGTTTTGAGCAGGGTTATAAGCACTGATTGCTAATAGAACTGAGGTAATAGTCCCTTTATGCTTCAGTTCTGTAAATAATTAAGAGAATAGGCCATTTCTGAAAAAGGTGTCACATGAAAAGTCTGACTTGTAGAAGAGGCAGAAGCTTTGGACAGGGTTATAGACATCAGTTGCTAATTGAACTGAAGCAATAGTCCGTTTCCGCTTCGGTTTCCACTAAACAGAGGTATATAACTTCACATTAACTACGAAAATGTTACCATGTTTTCATATGCTTCAGTTTTACGAAATCGAACCATATGTAATGCATTATATACGTATTATTTTACTAACGATTATTATTATTTAACACACTTAATTAACTTAAGAGAATAAATACTAGATTAGAATTTTTACTTTGTATGAAGAATAATCATAAACACTACCAAAACAAAAATATTATCTACATACAAATTGAAAAAAAAATTTAACTTACCATTCATATAAAAAATATTTGCAAAACAATAATGCTAGAAACTTTTACAAGTTATTTGATGGTTATTCTAGAACATTTATACTTTCAATATACGGTCAGGAAAACTAAACACACTAATATTGCAATTAAGTTTAATGTGTAATTTATTTTCTTTATTTAAGATTATGATTCATTTTTGAATACTTATTATTGAATGTTAATATTTATTAAATAAATTCAATGTAGTTTCTTCTATTAAATTAACTGTCAAAATCATAGTCATTCTCTACTTTAAAAAATGTCAAAAAATAAGAAAGATTTCAAAATAAAAAACGACTTACATTCTAACATGTGACATCTTATAAACAATATTAATACCAGTTTAATGAAAGATGTTAAATTACATATTTTTCTTAAAAAATAAAAACCAATTAAATCAAAATTAAATATAAAAATAGAATTGAAAAACTAAATTACTATTTTTCACAATGTCAATGTATTACAATAGTCAATCTATAAAATGTTGTGAACAACTGCAGAAAGTCGTGTACAAAATAATTAATGATGTTAGGATACTTACATTAATAGGTGAATGGAAAAATAAGAGTATTTACCTAAAGGAATTTGTAAAAAAGAAAAGTATGAGTTGAAGTAAATATTTTTATTATTAAAATGTTATATAAATCTTCAGTCTTATATCTCATACTAATGATATGATTATATTAAATTTTGTGATAGTGTTATCATTTAATATGATATTAAAAATTACTAAAGATTATTATGAACTTGTTATAATTTAATTTTATAATACATTACTTATAAAATTTCTGAGTTATATTTGTAATATCAGAAATACAGATAATTGGATACTCTAAGAACTAGAAATTATGGATCTACCATTATCTATCGACTACCAAAACGAGTATTTACTTATATAAAAATTATGGACGTAAGTACTCTTGCTCTGGCACATACAAGCTAAACGAACAGGCTGTCTATCCCTAATTATCAGAATCGTCATTACAATGCCACTGTTTAACCAAAAAAAAATCTGGTTTACTGTAATTAAAAATACTTAAAGTTTTATCTGTTACCTTTTTAAGAAAGAAAAAGAATATTTTGTTTGAGGAAAATACTCCATGAAAATAATAAAAGGAGGGAGACATTACCTTACCTAGCAGTCAAAATGGAAATAAAGATGGGTTGATTTTGTTGGTCATCATTCATCTGTGATCTGATATGAGTACTTTTGATGTTAATTAATGCATTTGATCCATAGGAATAGGGTTTTTAGGTAGTGTTTGCGTTGCAGCAGCAGCACGGATGGTGGTGGGGCCAAAAATTTGGAGTTTTGACGCCATAGAGGGGGAGCACACATACATAGCAGTAGGCCTAGGTAGTAGCAGCAGCAGCTACCCTTTGGGTTACATATTCTGGTTTCTTCAGTCAGGTGAGTGAGTGAGTTACTCAATGCCACCTTGCATTTAAGAGGTGTCTTCTTTTGGTACCCTAATAAAAGACTCTCCTTCCCACCTTCATAAACAAATTTCATATAATAAATAATATATACAAGTCACTGTAATTAAATTCAAAATTTACTTTTTAACATAATGTTATATATTAATTATATGTAAATTTTTTCTAACAAACTGATTTTAAAACTAAATAAAATTTAAAATTTCATACTGTCTCTTTCCTTCTTCTACATAATCATGGAAGTAAGACTTTTTTTACCCCCTCCTTTCACACTCGTGCACACCAAGGAACTACGTTATCCTATTCATTACACAAGTACCTTCAAATATTACTTATAAGACAGTTTGGCAGATATGAACTTTGGTCGAAGTAAAAAGTAATAATACAGTAGCTTACTATTTAAATGTGAAAAGTATGGGATCTTTCGTCTGTTTTTTCTCAATCTAAAAGTCCTAAAAGTTACAAAAGTCATAATTTAGGTAAAGCGGAGAGATATAGATTTCTGCGGAAGATTCGGCGTAACAACAACTGAATTACTCCTCCACTTCCCCATTTCATCCTACAAAAATGTCTCTAAAATGAAAAAAAAAAAAAAAAAAACTTCCAGCCTATCATTATTTTTTACCGTACCTTTTGTTTTTTTTTTACTTTAATTATAGTCTTCGGCTATACGATATAATTTCGTGGTATTCTTTTTGGATCAAGTATAGGAATAATTGTGATGAAAGACTTGGTCATGTTTTAAATTTTGTGTCCTAAGATAATGGAATTAATAGTATAAAATTTAATTATGCTTATGCATTAATAGGATGAAGATAAAATGATAAATTAGAAAATGGGGCAAAGAAAAAATAAAATCGAAAGGAGGTTCCAAAATTAGGAAACGGAAGCTGTCGGCGAAACCCCAGACTGTCCCCACTCCTATTTATATACAAAACCCTTTTCATTCTCATACCATCCTCACCCACTCACTCTTCTCCAATGCCTGCCCACGCGCCTCCCATCAACAAACACTCTCCGCCGCCGCCCAAGGAGGCCCATTTCAGAGGCGTCCGCAAGCGTCCCTGGGGTCGCTTCGCCGCCGAGATCCGCGATCCCTGGAAAAAGACCCGAAAGTGGCTCGGAACCTTCGACACCGCCGAGGAAGCCGCCAGGGCCTACGACACCGCAGCAAGAACGCTCCGAGGGCCCAAGGCCAAAACCAACTTCACCTACGTCGTTGCTCCTGCGGTTTTTGCTGCCCCTGAATCTCAGGCCCCGGCCCATGACCCACTCGCTAGACCGGTCGAGTTCTTCGGCCTTCCCTTGTTCTTCACCACGGATGCAGATTCCGGTGCGCCGGTGAGGTCGGAGTACAAGGGTTACAAGTTGGAAAACATTGCCGGTTTTGTGGTTACCAAGGAGGAGAAGAAGAAGCCGTTTTTGTTCGACCTTAATCAGCCGGCGCCGCTCTTCTGAAGCGGCCGGCGGAAAACGTCGGCGGCGATGGTCTAGTGTTTTTCTTTTATATATATTTTCTTTGAATTTGTTTATATGACTTATTTTGGGTGCTACATGGCCATTGTTATGATGTTGTACAGTTCAGGTTATAGGTTTTGAGCAACATTTTGATTATTGCTGTAGAAACCAGCTGGGGATATGTTTAAAGTTGATTTAGCTATCTGTTTGTCGTTTGTTGCATCCTTGGATTATCGCTGAACCTATGTTAGTACGTACAGTTGCATTGTGTCCAGGTTTTATATATGTATATATTATATACGGTCTATCGAACTTCAAAGTGTAAAGCTTTTTGGGTCTTTTTTTCAGCACCGTATAAACTTGAAATTAATCAACTATAATTTATCCAATCAGTTGTTTTGCAGTCGCATGGCTTTGGTTTTTTCTGTGTGAGCAACAGTAAATTAAGTAAAAGTTGCTTCTTCTTTTATTTTCAAAATCAAGTAAAGGTAATACCTTACAAACATGGGCAGGCAGAACTGCAGAATCGATTCAAGTTTCAGAAAAATGGATAAAAGAAAAGGAAGTAAAGGGGCGAAGGTTCAATGTAGACTCTGCACGAGACTCAACGTGCCATTGCCGCTGTTCTGCCTTTTGACCGCTGCCGTTACGAGTATGAACATTTGCATTTTATCTTCTTTCTCTATTTTCTGTACGAACTACGATGTTTTAATGCACTTTTTTTGTTCGGAGGCTTCACAATGTTTATTTCTTCGTATGTAATTTTACTTTTGAAAGAATGTTTTCACAATATTTTTATTTTATAATCATGAGGTAAAAAATAAAAATTCCAGTGACAAATTAGAATCATCTCACATCATAATATGTTCAATATTCCAATAAATTATAGTCGTCGCGAAATATTATATCTACCAAAATGATATTGTATGCTTCAAACTTTATTATAAGGTTTAAATACGAAATTCTATAACTTTTAGAAAATTAATATTTCATTCTCATGTTTATAAAACATTACTACTCTAAATTTTAACTGAATTATAATTCTACTCTATACCAACTGAATAATAACTGTTAATTACAAAATTTTGACTTAAATCAAGTATATTAACAGTGATTACGATTTGATTTCAATATAAACGAGAAATTTTGAACTTTCTTTGCTTAAGTTGTAATCAATTGGCAGAAAATAATTCAAATTAATTAAATTAAAAGTAATATTTGTTAAATGATTAAATACGATATTAAAATTAAAAAATTACAAATAATATTAATAATGAAAAATAATTATGTTTAATTTTAATATAAAAGAAGTCATTCTTACATTATTACTTAAAAAAGATATATAAATAATGAGTGCATTAGGGCTTGCATCAAGAAACTGTTCAATCAGATATGACGATGGAACGGTCATAAACACTTAAAAATCTTAAGTAACACCTATAATCAAGTTTACAAGTAAAGCATGCTTATCAAGTATTGGATCATGATTAAAATTATACTAATCTTAAGTCTATCTCGAAACTTATAAATACGAGTATGAAATAAGGAGATAAGTGATTATATTTATTGCGAATTTAAGATTTAATCGTGACCGAATGATCATAGTACTCGCTTGAACCTTGGAGTACTTTTAACCAATACCACCTCGCACGGTTGAGTGATGAAATGTTAAGAACTTGGAAAAAGTGTTTAATTGAAACTGAAAATAACATTAAGAGACTTAGAAAAAAGTGCGAAGAAGTGTTTTGATTGTGATCCCTAATCCCACATCTTGAAACAATTACAATAAATTTTAGATAGCGAATTGAAATTGTATGGATATATAATCCAATTCAAATTTATATTTAATATTTACAACTTTATAAATATATTTAAATTTTTATTTAATTTTTTTGAGTAAAGAATATTTTTATTTTCTATGAAGCATTTTGGATGTTGAAGTCCTATTAAATTTATATACAATTTTTGTTTCCTTATAGTGACCCACCAAAATCAAACCATACACATACAAAAAGTATCCAAAAACCTTCCTACCTATCCCGAGTGGCACCCAACAATCAATTACCATTATATATTTGTCTTAGATTACTAAAAGGAAGAAATTAGAATAGAAGATGTTTTTTGTGCTCAAGGTATTTCCGTTCTTATATATGTGCATTGCATTTTCTGGTACATATCTGGGTTTTCTCATCCCATGTTGCATCCCTTTTTCCTTCATCTCCTTGGTGCTTGAGATTAACTTGAAGGATCTCCAATTCATTAGTTCCTTATTTGCTTCTTCTCCTATACTTCAGCTTCACATATTTCATGCTTTGTCCATTCAAACTCATCACACCTACAAATCACTAAATACACCTACACATGCGCTATCCCAAATATTTAAAGGGTCATAAAGAAACTAACATTGGGTAGTAATATATATATATATATA
>NC_028353.1:1821955-1823985 GCF_000741045.1 Vigna radiata var. radiata | reverse complement strand
AATATATATATATATATATATATATATATATATATATATATATATATATAAAGAATGGGGTGAAAATTTAATTAAGCAAAGAAGAAGAGCCATTTTATTAAAAAGGAACAACAATTTTATGTTTCTTTTGAGCTTTTTAAAAGAAAAGAAAAGAAGCTGAACTCATTTGTCTAAAAATGATTCTCTCTCTGGACTCACTCAAAAAATCTATTTATTTAGAACCTCATTTTAACCAATTTTATAGTCCTAACAAATTATAATTAACTTGCTTAAACTGCTTTAAGAGTTCAAATATGCCCAAGATCCCTAACTCTAAAATTTCCCACCTTACTTCCTCTTAAAAGACCTCAAAACAATACCAATTTCCTAAGTATGATGCCTAATCAATACCACAACATATTTTTCACCCAAATCCCCTTTTAACGTTTTCAATCATAACCAATTAACTCATTCAAATCAACTCTCAAACATTTATACTGAAATTTCACAGTTTAAACATTCCAATACATGTACTAAATCCACTCAAAACAAAGAACAATAGTCAAACCACATACCAATTCAAAATCTAGCATACGCACATCTCATTCAACAATTTTTAACAAAACACTAGCTCCCCTTACCTGGGTTGCTCCACAGTATAGCTCACAGTAACGCTCTAATAGTGCCTCTCACCATGAAGAACATAACAACCCTACGAAACCACCACATTGGTGATGAAGAACAACCTTTAGAGTTAAGGTTTGACAAAAACTTGAAGGAGGAGGTCTCTAGCCACATGAAATCACTAGGATTTCATGCCCTAAGTTCCAAGACAGCGGAGAAATGGGGTAGAACTACTCGCCCACAGATGAATGAGAATGTAATCGGATGGTTGCGAAGCTCTCTACGCCGTGGTCACTTGAGCACCACCAAATCCAACATGCAATAGTAAATGTCAGCTATAAGATTTTATGTCTATGTATGTAGTCTTCTAATAATAATTCAGGCTGTGTTAAATGTGTATTTTGAAAATATTATTGAGAAAGAAAATGTTTTAAATTTTCCATATTAAAAAATATCTCCAATCCTTTGTTTCTAGTGTAGGCCTTTGATGTTGGGTTACGCTCTTTTTTGTCAACAGACACAGTCAAGACACGGGGATTTTTTTATGCACCTTCTTTTTCCTTTCTACACCTCATTAAAATACGATTCACTTCAAGTGATCTTTTCTGGACCCATTCCAATTTTTATTTTTATTTTTATCTAAAAGTATATTTCGTGTAACCGGAATTCATTTGAAAAAATTACTAGATTTAAACTATTCTTAATAATGTTAAAGGAGTATCTTTACTAATAAATATAATACAATAAGTCTAGACAATAAATAAAAAATATTCGTATGAAAATAATCGATATATATTATGTCAAATTATCTCTTCATTTTTATCGGTACTATCGGTTGGCATTAAAACACTTCAATTACTCTAAATATTAAATGAGTAATTTTATTAACAAATAAATTTTTTTAATTTGTTATCAATACTAGCTAAGAGGCCGATGGGGTGAGGAAGATAGGGTTAATGGTTTAAACCTAATTTTAATGAAAGGTATTTTGGAAATTAAAAGTTTTATGAGGGTCCAGAGAAAAAAAGGAGGTGCATGAAGAATTGGGCTCAACATACGTATAGGACTATTTTTGGAGTGTTTCATCCTGCACCTCCAAAGATTTCATCCTACACCTCCAATTTCCTAAAATGTCCCTAATTAGTAAATGATTTAAAAGTTTAATTTTTTATTATTGAGGAATTCTGTACACAGCATTGACTCCACCTCCATTTTCCTCCAACACCTCCATTTTCCTCCAATCACCTAAGATGTATTCCTGCTGCACCTCACATCCCTTCACTCTTACACTCCTACACCCTTGCACCTCATTTCATCTTTGTAAAAAAATTCTACACCCCCTACACCTTTGCACCTCATTTCATTTTATATTAGTTTAATTTTTTTTGGCATTTTATTTATGAATTTATAATGTATTATATAATTTT
>NC_028353.1:1814027-1819750 GCF_000741045.1 Vigna radiata var. radiata | reverse complement strand
TTATTAAAATAAAAATGAAATAAGTATAAATTAAAAAAATTAAAACTACATTTTTTAAATAATTATATGAGAACGTTTAAAAAAATTAAAACAAAAAATTTAAAATTATAATAACATAATATTTAAAAAAATAAAACAAAATTTAAAATTATAATAACAGAATATTTAAAAAAAACTATAACAAAAAATTTAAAATAATTAAAAAAAATTAAAATTATTAAAACAGAGAATTTAAAATAATTAATATTATTTCATTTAAAATAAATAAAATTTATTCAAATAGAGAGGGAGAATGAAGACACTAACAAGAAGAGAAGTAGGAATGAGATTCTAGGAATATTTTTAAATGTGAAAGATAAATAAACAAATATAAGCGTGCCAATAATATTTGTGCACTGACATCTTTGACTATTTTTATTTTTTCTAAGTAAATATTAAAATATTCTTAATTAAAAATAATTTAGCCATTATTTAAAAATTTGGAGATACAGGAAGAATTACTTGGAGGCTGAGGATGAAACCCTCCTATTTTTGACAGCACAAGGCTTTCCTCCTCAAGCCCGAAGTTACGCAAAAGACAAAATTAACTTTAGACATTCAATTTTCCGTGATCCGGGGATTCCTTAGATTATAGAATCTAGTAATGTTTTTTCGGACTGTTAAATTCAAAATCTGACTTTATATAGTCTATTTCCAATTATATTATTAAAAAGTCAACTATTTTTTGAAAAAATATCTTTCAGGTTGAGTAACTCGACATACATTTTCAAAATAAATTTTTAATTACGTAGTCTAAACTAGATTTCCAGTTCTGAATGTTGTTTTAAAATTGCACGATATATAGAAGTTTACATTTTATTGTATAATGTATAAATTTTATTTTGTGCAAATTGCATTGTTCGAAAGTTATTCTCTAAACAATTAAATAAATTTTACAATTTAAAATGAATTTTTAAATTCAGACTTTAAAATTATATAATCTAAAAGTCATTAAAAATAATTTCTGAATTGTTTTCAGACTAGGCAAACATATGGAAATGGTTAAATATGTTTTTAGTCCCTATATTTTAGGACGATTTAGGTTTTAGTCCCTCTTTCAAACTAAGATACAATTTAGTCTTTCAACTTTAGAAAACTCTGGTTTTAGTCTTGTTTACCAAATTTTTTTAACTTTATTTGCTATTTCAAACGCGTTTCTCAATTAACATTGAAGCAAAAATGTGTCAAACAGTGCAAACAATTCAAATGCTATAATGAAACGTGCTTGAAACAGCAAATAATGTTAAAAAAATTGATAAAAAGGACTAAAACCGGAGTTTTTTAAAGTTGAAAGACTAAATTGTACATTAGTTTGAAAGAGGGACTAAAACCAAAATCGCCCCAAAATATAGGGACTAAAAACATATTTAAACCCATATGGAAAATGTAAAAAGATATGATTACATATAGAATATAAGATTATAAAAAGATAGGTTAAAATTAGGGGTGGGCAAATGGATCTGCATGTACTGTACTACTAAAAATTGTACTGAAATAAAAACTACTTTGTTTAAACTAATTGTAAAATAGTTCAGACAAATGAACTGAACTGTTTTATGTTTTATCAAACTGAACTGAAGTATACTAAATTGGTAAAATAGTTCAGACAAATGAACTGAACTGTTTTATGTTTTATCAAACTCAACTGAAGCATACTAAATTGTACTGAACTATAATATAAACTGAACTACTAACTATACTAATTTTAAACTGAGTTGTACTAATTTTTAAACTAAATAGTATGATAATACATGTTCTTTTTAATTGAAATTTATTTTAATATTTATCTTATTTTATTCATAAATGTCTTATGAATTGATTTTTTAATTATTTGATATTATTATTTTCTATTTTATTTATATTTCTTTTATTATTNAAAATTATTTTATTGATAAAAAATATAAAAAATAACGTCACACATTAATACAATAAATATATATATATATATATATATATATATATATATATATATATATTATATTATATGTAACTTAAAAAATAAAAAAAAATATTATATATATGCACACATGTTATATGTAACTTAAAAAATATAAAATTATAAATTATGTTTTTTTTATTTATATACATTATATGTTTATTGATAAAAATATATAAATTTTGTGATAAAAAAATTGTTTTAAAAAATTAATTATTAATTTTTATATAAACTGTTTCTTTTATTAATATTTTATTTTTAAATAACGTTTTTTTGATATGACAAGGTAGTTGAACGGATAGAATAGTAGATACAGTTTTCACAATTAACTGAATTTAAACAGTTATAAGTTCAGTTTTTAAAAACTGAGCCATAAAATAGTATACTGAACTTTTAAGAAAAGTGAATATTTATTTTTGTCCAGCCCTATAAAATATGTTTGTTCGTTTCTATTTATATAAAAAATTAAAAAAAATATTTTATTGTTATGTGTCTCAATTTAATTTTTATTTTGAAAATTTTGATCCAATCAATCCTTTTTTTTGTTAAAATTGTATTAATAAAGTTAAATATGTGTTACATGTGTGTGTTTTTTTTATTTATAAAAAGTAAAAAAAAATTACAAACTTATCTGTAACAAATGTTTAATATTATTAGTTAGGTCAATATTAATGGGAAGAGACTGAATATATCAAATTTATCAAAATAAAGACCAGATATAAAAATAAATTATATATTTGATAATTTCCTATAACAAAATTTACGTAATTTAACCCAAAAATAGGCAGTTATAGTAACCAGTGGCATTTCACCCTTGGATTTAAATACTATTTTCTTATAGCTTGTTTGACATTGAATATTATTTTTTATAATAATTAGGAATACTAAGAATTCATTGCTGGTGTAAGTGTGTTTCAATTATTGTTAGTGTATTTTTTAATCTTAATTTCAATGAATACTCGTGCAGTGGATACTTGTATACAAACGAGACAAGTTTTTATCCAATGATCATCATTATTTGTCTGTAGTTTCTTTCATTGGAATCTCCGACTTATATAAGTTTATGTTACATTAAGTAATTACGACTAAACTTTTTACTATTAAAAACAAGTTTCCCATGCTTTCTTCTTAATATATTTTTAGTTGTAATAATCACCTTTAATTCTTTTTCTTGTTTTAACGAGAAATATAGCTATTTATTTATATATTTTATAAAAAAAATAATAATAAGATGATACTCTTATAATAAAATAATGAAAAAATAATATATGAAAATGCGTGGAGAAAGGGAGACAAAAGTGATGGTGAATAATTTTGTGGTTGTTGGAACCGTTGAAGAGGTTGGGCCACGCAGACAAAATGTAGCCGTTGGTAATAAGATGGGCCAATGAATTATCGCCAAGTGTGAAATATGTACTTAAAGTTCCTTGACTACTGCCTGGTTTTTAGGCTATCTTGCGATTTAGGTGAAGAGTGTCTTCTTCTTCCGAAGAAAAAAAGACATTAAGTTACATCCATGGTTAGGTTCAGTTTTTATTTTCTTTCAATGGAAAAACTATAAAAATAAGAAAATGTTTTCTTACAAACTAATCAACAAAATGATACTTCTAATATATTTCCTTTTATTTTGTTATCTTCTAATTTATTTTGCTTCACTTTGTACCATCACTCCTAACATATCCTACAAAAAAATTGATATTAGAAACTATTTTCTCAAAAAAAGAAAAAATTCTAGAAATAACAAGTTTATTGTTTATCATCATCATGGTGTAAATACCATCTTTTTATCTGCAAAAGACTATGGTGCAATACCATAAGTCGTATTATAAAAACTTGAACAATTTATAGTAAAATCAAGAAAAAATAACTTTTGCTTTATGATTTACAGGCTGGTACCAAATTCCACTTATTCTTCATCAGGATTTTTGCAAGATTTATTCATTATTATTTAAGAGGGTGATCATGAAAAAACAAAAAAAAAAATCAATTTAGAGGGACAAAAAATTACAGTAACAAAATAATAAAAGGATAATGATACTTTAATAATATTTTTTCGATAATATTTTAATATTATCTACGTATTATTTTATGATTGGTCCAAAATTATTTCATAATCAATAATAATAATCATAAACATTGGAACAATAACACATAAATAATATTAAAATCTTATAAAAAAATGTTGTTAAAATATCTTTATCCATAATAAAAACTGGTTCGGAAAAGACCAATTCATAGTGGTGGTGAAAAATGATTAAGTTATTTCTTATCCAAAAATATTGAAGTTTTTTTTGTTTTTCTATAATAATTTATATATTGCTTCAATTAATTTTACTCTTTCTATTACTTTTATAATTCTTCTTTTGCTTTTTATATTCTTTCTTTAGTTATTGAAAATAATTTTTTATTAAATATCCTAATCTTGATGAAGTGTATGCGTTTTTTTAAATGGTCTTAATGTTTTTAGTAATTAGATGGTTTTGATGAATATTTTTATCACATTTTTTCGGATATTTTTTTATGTTGATGTTTGTAAAGATGTTTGATATTTTTTTATGGATTGAATCTTTCTAGTATAGATTTGAATATTGTTTTTCTTATTTTTAAAGTTAACGAGATAAAATATATAACTAATTTTAGCTAATAGGTGTGTAGTGATTGTTAGTGAGATTCTCCTAATCAAAATGATTTCATTAAATGGAGAACGGTTAAAAAATGTATTCGTATTACTTTTATATGAAGTTATTAATCTTCTATCTAAAAAGGTCAAAGGGTGGTAATATAAACATCAAAAATTTTATAACTAAAGCTTTATACTATCAATTAACATTTCTTAATTAGTGTTGCAATCTTTTGATTTTCATAAAGGTTTTTTCACATAGATTCTTTATATCTTACAATCTACCAATATATATTTTTGGATTAATGGTAGTTTGGCTAATTAATTCATTTGTGGTAGAAAGGCTAGACTGAAGATTATCTCTCTCTCCTTTTCTTTTTTCTTTTTTTCTGAAGATGTTTTAAGTAGGAACATTTTGGAGTTTATTTTTAAAAAGTTTATGCTTTCCATGTTTGGTCCTCGAGGGATACAATTTTCTTCTCATACTTGTGTATGAGATACAAGAACCTTACAATTAAAACCATTGTTGCATAAATATGTCACTTTCTTTTATTAATGGGGTTGAATCCTAAGTTACTTTTACTCTACTGATGTTTTTGTTTATTTTGTTAAACATCTCAAGAGGTTTCTTTGTTGTAATCAATGATCTCTTAATTTGATGTATTTAGGTATGTCAACTTTTTATGGGGACTTCTAAGGTGTGGTTTTTTCAACCTTTGGTTGATAAGATTCCTAATACAACCTTCTTGATAGAGGTGTCAATTTAACCCATGACTCCAGGGCCAGCCCCAACCCACTATTGAAAAAGCCCTATTTTAAGAAGCCTCTTAAGTAGGGGACCAGAAAAAAGCCTCAACCCCCAAAACCCTCTCTCAAGTGGGTTAGGATTAGGGTTAAAGTGAGTTTAGTCTCACTCCAAAACTTTAATTAAATTTTAGTCTCACTCCAAAACTTGAAATTAAATTTTAGAAATAATATAATTTATATATACATAATTTTTTGTAATTTTACTCTCCCTCTCTCTCTAAATTATACAATTTTTATTTTAATTATTTTACGTATAATTTTTTTTTACTTCTAATGAATTTAAACAAGAAAGACTCGATATTCAATATTAAAGGTATGAGA
>NC_028353.1:1811805-1813279 GCF_000741045.1 Vigna radiata var. radiata | reverse complement strand
TAAAAATATTTATTAAAGTAAAAGAAAGATGCTTACATGTATGCTTACATGTATTTTCCAAGTTATAACACTTAACATAAATGTTCCTTTTCTCTACAAAAATGCAATTTATTGTTGGATATTTATTTTTATTTTTTTATAAAAAAGAAAGCCCATGGGCTGGCCCTAACCCACAGGGCTTTGGAGCTTTTTAGTCTTGGGGGCTTTTTAATAAAGGGCTTTTTTGACCCTAGGAGCTTTTTTGGCCTCAACTCACATAGGCTAGGACCAGGGCCTATTTGACAGGTCTACTTCTTGGAAAGGGGAGTTGATATGATGAAATAATTCAACTAATAAATTTGGTAATTATTGGTTTATTGTCTTATAGCTTCCAGGCATATTAAGCTTCTTTTTGAGGTGAAACAATGGATTTAAAATTTTGTTTCGACTGTGATACATAAAAGTGAGGACCACTCACTGTTAAATGATTTATCTTGTGTGGTTCTAAGATGAATTGTGGTTTGCATGTTACTAATGTTCAGTAAAGTCAATCTGTTGCGTTTAGCTTGGGATTTGCTTAAGGCAAAATTACTTAGATGTCTTCATCTTATCATGCATATTTGATTTCTTAAGTTTAAGTATCATAAATATATATTATTTAAATCATTGTCAATTTGACACATGATGTTGTTCTTGAAAATACCTTTTAGGCATCAAGTAAGAGTGGTTGTATTAATCTTTGAAATGTTATCACAATTGTATATTTAAATTGATTGTAATTCTTTATTTTTAAAGAGTATGATTATATTTTGTTATTAGTTTGGAGTTGACATATACTTTCTAAAACTTTTTTTTTATTGTTAATTAATTTATATAATTTTTCTTTTTAACGGTTAATAAAAAAAACATGTTATTTTCTTGCATTTATAGTTTGGTGGAAAGCCATGTTTTTTATAAGGAAAATGTTACTTTGACAACCCCATTTGACAACGTTTTTGACAACCACAAATGACAATGTCTGATTGGCTGTTTGAAATGTATTTTTTAAAAAGAAAATAGCTGAAGGGAAGGGCATTTGCGAAAAAGGACATGGTCGAAATTTAATGATTCACGCCTAGGTAACCCATCTCTCCAAGAAAGACGTAACTCTCTCCACGAAACCACGATACTCCACGAAACCACTCTCTGTGTCATTGCAATCTCAGGAAACCTTCACGAAACCATCACTGTGTGTATTGAAGTTTTGGGTTTTACGTTTTCGATAACGTTCCGGCACTGAATTGGAGGAAGTGTGTAAAGGGGCGATCTAAGATGGATACAATTAAAGGGTCCCTGAGTACAAGTGTTTATTGATTTCAAGTGGTGTGTCATTTCCACATGCAATTAGGTTTTGTAATCGCTTACTGAGAACATGTAAGCGATTACCAGGTGAGTACATGGATTCTGTACTGAATCCTGGTTGGTGCTCCCTGGTTTTTTAAACGCTGCTCCCAAA